>NW_008609502.1:8941-50755 GCF_000691845.1 Merops nubicus
GGGGGAAGAAGCTCTCATCCAGCAAACAGCTGTATGGAGTTCACACAGACAAACATACGATATGGGTACTTAGTCCCAAGCTGGTAAACCTTGGAGGCAGTGGCTTAGAGGAGTAGTAGTCAAGTGAGCATCAGTCACCTAAAGAGGAGGCAAGGCAGGAAATTCTGGAGGCAAAAAATTCTTTGCCCTGAAAAAAAAGCTGGATACCAGGACTTTGGTGGGAACTTTCTCTGAAACATACACGGTACCCTGTGCAGGACTGGAGAGAGAAATAGGCAGAGCTGTAGTACTATGAGGGTGCTATCTGGAGGAGATTTCTGCTTCAGTAGGAATGGGGCTACTTGCAGACTAAGTAGAATCTATGAAGAAGACCGAGGGACTCTGCTTGAAGCACAGGGGAACCAGTTAGCATTTGCATTCAAGATAGCTGTGAGTGATCAGCTTTCCTGCATTCAGTGATTTCAGAGCTAAACACAGTCAGATGGTAACTCAGTATAAGACCTCTGTTAAGGAGAAAGACATGAAAATTCTGTATCAAATGAAGTCACACATTATAAAAGGAATAGGAAAAGAATCACATCAGTATGTCCCTATGTAAATGAGTGGTTCCTCTACACTTTGAACCCTGAAAATATCTCTACTCCCTCCTTCCTAAGGAAGGAAAGAAGCATGCCAGTGATAGGAGAGATCAGAAAAGGGCAGCAAAGCTGATCAAAGGTAAGGAAAGGCTTTGATATAAAGAATGACCATATACGTTTGGACTCTGCAGTCTGGGAAAGGTGACTTGGGGGATATGACAGGTTCTAGAGAAGAGAGTGGCTGGGCCTCAACGTCCACTTTGAATGCAGGAGCTATGGGCCACTAAGCAAAGTGCTGGTTTCAAAGTAAAAGGAAGCAGTTCTTCACACAGCAGTTCCAAACTCGGTGTGTTTGTTTTTTTAAGTAAGTTTAGTGGTACATACCTGAAAGTAATGGTTACTGATTAAACAAACTAATCAGATGTAGGAAATTCCCTAGGCTAAAAAATGACTGGAGGCTGGGGGAAACTCAGGGAGGTAATACACACTTGCAACGTGCTTATGCTTCCCATGGAACCTTGTCTCCACTGTTGGAAACAGCTACACCCAGCTAGATAGACTCTAGGTATGAAATAATGACTATTCTCATGGGGGACTGGTATAAAAAGTATTTGTCAAAACATAGTTCTGGTGTTGTAAGAGCATTCTGTATCCTTAAGGGAAGGAGGGCACAGTTCCACTCATCTTCCTTGTGAATACTGTAAATTAAACCCTATTTTAATGTCTTGTAGGGAGGCACCCTGAGGAAATTATCTGAAAAACATAATTATAACGGGCATCTCAAAAAGATTCTAATTAATATTTTTTTTCCAAGCAAGTAGTCCCTCATAAAATAAACCTTAGAATTAGCAAGATTTCAGGTCTGCTATTTTGGTGACTTCAGGAGTAACTATGTATAAATTGACTACAAATTTTATATCCAAGAAAACTTCAATAGTCCAGGTACTGTAATCATAGCAAAACTATAAAACTCTTTTCTTTGCCAAAGCTTGCTCAGGAATAACAATTCCCTTATCTTACTGATTCAAAGGAAATCGTAGACTTCACTTTGTTGGCAAGCACCTGCATTGGCCTACAGATGCAGCAGTAACTGGGCACTAACCAAGGAGGGAGTAAAATCTGGCAAGGTAAAAGCACTTGAATTCCATAGGAACTAGGTCACCAAATGTATCAAATAGCTTAAATGATAGAAATTAAACTCAGTAACACACTTTCCTTTGAGACATTTCAAATAACATTGAAGCCATTTGTTAAACTTTCCTCCCATCCCCCTCCCAAACAAAGAAAAAACCACCAAAACCAAACCCACAAAACCCAAACTGAAAACTAAGTATATTAACACGCTTGAAAAAAGAATACTCCACAAGAGTTGATAGCATAAATTCTTTATGATCCTAGAGGGAACATTAGCTAAGGCAATAAAGCTTCTTGTGTTTTGGCTTGTCAGATTCTGTAAAGTCTCATTTTTTTAAGAAGAAATGTCATACATTTTACATTCACATCCCTAATCTGCTACATCTGCTATATATCTGATCTTAAAGAGGATCTTATGAACTTGGTATTTGGGTTTTTTTTATCTTTAAAGGTTTTTCCAGATGAAACTGAAGGTTAGTTAGTTTTGGTTTTTGCCTCAATCTCATCAGGCATATATTTGGATTACGTTCCTTGCTTTGATTGAAGAAGCAAGTACACACTTTCCATAGGTTTTTCTATTGTATTTTTACATCCTGGACACTAAGTGATGTGATGACTGAGCATGTATCAGCTGTCACTTGATTCTAGCTTTCTCTCATCCTCAGAGCAAAAACTGGACCATGTTAGAAGCATGAAGAGATAGTTTTGTCAGTGATGTCTGTCAGGTGTCTCAGTGCCACAGCTGTCTCTTAGTGAGCTGTCACTGTCTTGCGGCACATATTTTGAATGCCCTTACACACGGCATGTCAAAAGTCCTTTTCATGAGAAATTTTGTGGCACTGTGCAAAGCAAATGCTATTATTGATTCTGCTTAAGAACAGAATGTGTCACCTTCCAAACCTAGTGATGCATTTTCTGCAGTACTCATAAAGCAACCTAAGCTTGCAGTGAATGGCTTAAATGAGGCATCTGAAGAGAGGTTTACCCATTCCCAGGAAACCAGCTCCTCTACTGCCCAAGAGCAAAGCAGAAGCAAGCCTCTTGCAACCACCTATCACCCTACACATTATAATGCCACAAGAAGTACCTTCTTGTCCTCTACAAAGTGCCACCACCTGCCGCATTTGTGTTTCGGCTGGGGTCAGACAAGGCTGACTGCTATCGTGTTCCTTCCTGCCATCTCAGAGTTCATCCTGAACATGCGTGCATCTGCCCACACCTGATAAACACAGTACTCTTCATATTTAATTTCTCCTGACACAGTATTATTCCATTTAAAAATGTCTGTAATCATATGCTTCCCTTTGCAGGCATTTGTGTACCTTAATGAAAGTGCTTTATATTTTTTAAAAGTAGGTGAGCAGCTCTCTCTCCTATCAGAGACACATCAAACATTAAAAATATGAAAAATCCATACGGATTAAATATTGATTTTATTTTTTTAGAGAACAAATACAATGATGTTGCATTAAAATAATGCTATTTCATAGTTGTTACAGCTCTGATAGAAAAATAAACATCTCAATGTACTACAGTGTCAATTCATTAATAAATATCAAAATAGAAGTTAGTAGTCAACTGAAATTAATAAACAGCTATAAAAGTATACTATTTTAAATAAAATATTCAGTATATTTCCAGACAAACAAAAGTAGTGATTTAAAAGTATCATTTAAAATGTAAATTGAACAGTAAGAAGTTATACATTTAAAACCTCTTCCCATACTAACATTCTCTATACATAAAATCTAGAGAAATATTATTTATCTGTATACTTTTTTAGAAAAGGTAGTCTATGTTAAATAGAAAGTTGAAAGGTGTAGTATTATTAACAGCTGTCATACCCTTGCTAAATAAGACACAAGACAATCTAACTATTTTTTGAAGCAGTAGGAGGTAAAAGTGAATATGTTAGCACAGTGAATTCATCCAACACTAATGTCTTCCTGAAACAACCTTTCATCTTTCAACATCTCCCTTCAAAATATAACTGAAATAGCACAAACATAATACAGATATCGGGATGAAATGTTAGGATTTGAGTAGAAGACAGTATTTTAACAAATGCCAGATTTATTTTTTTTTTCATAAGTAGGTACCTTTTTTTTTAAATGTGTGCAGAATAGGAAACAAAAGGCATGTGCAATCCAGAGCAGTATATTTCTAAAGCTTAAGAAACTACTGATTTTGTTTTTTTTCCTTTTTCTTCCTCCCTACCACCAAGCATTCTGAGCTGGCTTGAACTCAATGAAATCCCACTGATTTGGCTTGCAATAGAAATGCATTCACATTGGCTCATTTTAACTTCTTTTTCCTACCCATGGAGATGTCTGTGCACTGGAGCAGTGTCAAGATCATCTTAAAAAGTAGTGTTTTAGCCATTGCTCCGTTTTCTTTACAAATACGTCTTTCCCCCCTCTTGCCAATGGCCAGCCAGAACACTGGCACCCTGCTCCCCTCTCAGAGCAGAGCGTGGCCCAGCACTGCCTCAGCACGACTGCCCCTGCCAGAAGCGCCCTTTCCCAGCTGCAGCTTACACTCCTTACGGCTGACTGGTGGAGATCCTGGGGCTGGTGGGATGTCGGTGGGCAGGTGCCCAAAGACTTCCCAGAAATGTCAATGGAGTCTTGCAGCATGCAGGTTTACAGTATGTACTGGCACAGGTGGTCCCTTGCTATGTTACATGTGAGCATTTTTTTGGAGTGAAGATGCACAAAGCCTGCAGTGCTGAGGACAGCGTGTGGCCAGGCACCCAGGATAGACTCTGCACCACCTCTGCCAAGCCAGCCTGCCCTGACAAATGGAGACGTGATCTAAGAGTACCATCTCTGTAGGGATGCTGTAGGGCACACTGAGCCTGCTGAGGATGCTGTTCCTTTTCAAGTCTCTGCAGTGCCCTTGCATCTCTCTGCCTTGGCATCAGTAGGTCCTATGGCTACTTTAGGACTAAGGGTTCCTTGAAGCTGCTTCACATGTTCCCGCCCATGGTTTGCAACACATGTACATTTAGGTGTGCACTCTAAGCAGGAAACAAATATTGCATATGATCAGACTGCAAAATAATTTTTTCCATTGCAGTCTGAAGAATATTTTGCATAGCAGGTTTTCATGACACCATGGAGAGGAAAAAATAAATCCAGCTGAAAATGATGGATAAAATGTAAACTATGCCTACACAAACGTCCTTCCTTTTTAAGGCTGACTTCCAACATTCTTTGTGAACATAAGGGAATTTCAGCTGGGCACAATGAAAATTCCTTGCATACCATGTGCACGTTTTCTGCATGAAATAGCTGTTTTCCCATACACTTCTGTAGCAATGTTATTAATGTACTCATGATGCTTGGAAATAATCAATTAATAGTATTTCTTAATTTTAGAGTCTTTTAAAAATGTCTGAAATAAAAGATATGCATTTTAATTGCATAAACACGACATTTCTGAAATGTTAGACAAATAACCAGTTAAAGTAAAAAAAGTGCAATTAGAATTCCAGTCAAAGTACTTTTTTTTTTTTTTTTTTTTTTTTTCCCCCTCATTTTTTGAGGAAGCCTGGTATAAGAAGTTTTATTTAGGAAGTCTGGAATGTTCTGTTGCGAGGCTAGATATTTTTTCCCCTGTGTTTACGAGTATCTTTGATGCACAATATATTGAATACTAATATAAACTAATTTGTCTTCAATATCTCCCACATTAAGCACTATAGGAAGCAGAGTGAGCTTCAATCACTGAGGAAATTCCTTGTGAATTACAGGCTTCTTTCTCATTTAAGGTCATGTGCTGAGGGAACATAGCTCCCTAAATAGTGAGGCTTTTGTTGGGCTATTCATCTCCCGCAGCAGCTCTTCTGAAAAACATGGTCAAAGGCAGAGGGAAACAAGTACCAAGCAAAGCCAGAGTTTCTCATGGACAGATTCCATCCCTAGAAACAAAGCCTCCTCCCAAGGATCCTGCTCTGTATAAGCTCCCCATGGGCCTTCTGAAAGCCTTGACCTGTCACATTAGCAGCAGCTTATTCTTTTTCGTTAGCTTTCTCCACAATACAGCAAAGCCATGAGGGAGATGTATAAACCATTTTTTGAAAAAATTTTATTTTTTTTAATACATTTTTTATTAATCTCAGGACAGGAAGCAGCTTACGGTGCAAACTGTCCAGGAAGCCACTCAGGCAGGTGTCTGATAAGGAAATACTGGCCATGCCCCTTCACAGGCAGCACTGCAATGCCAACTAAGTGCTACAGAAGAATAGGAGTAGCAGTGTGATGTGTCAGGAAGATGGGTGTTACAGCTCAAATCTCCCTTCTACAAAGAAACCTGCTCCATTGTCCCCTACCCACATAATTTAACTTCCTTTAACAGTGAAAAGTAATTACAAAAGAAAAAATATTAGCTATCACTACAGTAAATGCTTTAAATGCCATTATGGGATATGCATTCTGAGGAATATTTGTTGTTTGTTTAAAAAACAAAATCACATCTTTTGTTATGTACTCAGGTATTCTCCACTGAGCTTTTAATTGTTTTGCTTGTTTGTTCTGTTAAGTAAAACAGAAAACCAGAGACTTTGTTTACTACTCATTTTAAAATATTAATAAACTGTGACAAAGACAATAGCAGGTAACCCTTTATCAATCTTTTATCTTTATCCCATTGAAACAGTTGGAATCTCTTAATTTATGTAGGAGGAAAATGGTTTGCCATGTTTTAAAAGAATATGAAAATTTAAGGTATACTTGATGGATTACAGAACTTACCGATAATTAAGATATTACAATTAAGCTATTACTAAAATCAGGGTCAGTTTAAAGGACCCCCCTTTTCTTTAAATGAGACACTTTTACCCATGTGATAGAAAGCTCAGGAACTGCTTTGAAGACAGCTTTAGGAATATTTAATAGTCCAGTTTACATTTTTTTTAAAAAAAAAAACCTAAAATCTAAAGTTTCTATAATAATTTAATGGAAGACCCACTCTCTCTGTATTATTTTTCTCAACCCCACTTGATTCATGACACAAGAAACTGTGAACACTCACATAACACTCATAATTTCTCCTGCATTTTGCCTTCCTTTCACATGTATACTCCTCAGCTTTCAGTGGGAATTTACAGAAGAAATAGAGAAGAGGAAATATGAATACATACTAATTTCTAAAAACTGCATATAAAGGGGTCCTGCTTTGTTTCTGCAACTCTTATCTATGACAAGTACAGGCCAATATTTAGTATCAATAATTAATGGTGCTATAAAGATACACCACATACTGTCTTCTGAGATGATTTTTCTTTTTGTCAGTAAGATTTTAGTGCATTAGAGGTTGATGAGATTTTTGTAGGATTTTGGCAGCATTAAGTTAGCAAATCAGACTGTTGGCTGACTTTTCCCACTAGCATATAGCAGTAACATGTCTTCTACCACTATGGTCGGTTTCAGGGGGAAAAAAATGCTTATTCTTGACCCTGTAGCTCAAATTCTGCTGTCAGATAAGCTCATATTGGTCCCATTGTGTTTAGCAGAGTTTTTGCCCATTTCTGAAGGCAGAATTTGATCCCACATTTGTGAAGTCAATTAACATGTTCTGTTCAGAAAAAGACTTCTGTTTTCCTCACCATCCAAATTGCAGGTTCTTTTTCACATTGCAATGAACACATTTTTCAATACACAGTCACAAAAATTGAAGTGGTTATGTAAGAATTCACACAAACTAATCCTGCCAACTAATTTACCTAGAAAAAAAGAGCACATGTGTAAAATCAGACTTATATCTGATATAGTACAAAAAGAACAGAGCCCTTATTTGGCAAAACACTGTCATGTAGCTAGCAAATCAAACACATCTCTGGTGTTATTTATCTATTTGCAATGGAGCGGATGCTGCTGACTCCACAGGTCAAGTCAGACAGCAATGACCATCACGTATACTATGCTGTTGAACAGAGGAACTCTCTCAATCTCTGTAGCTACTCAGTTTCCAAACACTTTAAAATTTGTATGAAAGTTTTTATGTCGGAACAGGTAAAAAAGCTAAAAATTACTCTTTATCAGATATAAATTATCTTTAAGTGACATCACAGATACAAAAATTATACATAGAATTTACCTCTCTGTGTGCATGCATATGTGTGCATACACACACTATACATCCACACCAGTAATTAAGCACTCATTTAATCCAGTCATTTTTATTAATTAATGAAAAGCTAAAAGGTTAAAGCAGACAAATCAGTGGAATTTGTTAACTGAGAAAACTATAAAAGTACCATTTACTCTATTTAAGAGTGTTTGAATAGTTTCATCTATTGCTATAATATACAGCAAAGTTAATATTTCAGTCACAGCTTTTGTCCATTCCCACAGAGCACATCAGTACTAGCTACATGTAGAGTGTGATCAGTGCTTTGTCAGACCTGTTCATATCTACATTCTAGGCCATAACTAAATAAATTAGACTACACTAAAGTGCTACATCAACCCTAACGTTCCTGAACAGTAGTAATGCACATTTCTCTTTCAAAAAGTTTTTTAAAAGTACAGCAGCTACAGTTTCAAACATAGTCACATTATGTGAACATGCTTACATGTCACTTTGTTACAGTATTCAACAAAATGCACAACACAAACCCACACATCAACAGTCGAGACTCTGATAGAGTACAAAAGGTAACTTCTAAAAAGTCAAGCATGGTGGAAGTAGACATTTGGAGAAAACACACAGTCTTCAGAATTCACACTTGAAAGTTTCATTTAATCGTAACTTGCTGATGTCGATATTTATTTCCTCTGGTTTGTCACGTCTGTATGTTACTGTTCTTGTACAAACAGTAGGCAAAAACATCTTATCCTTGAAGGAGAAGATACAATTTTTATCAACAATTGGATAACTTTCATATGCAAGGAAAAGGTTATTGAATATGATGGCTCTGAAATCAATTACCTTCTTTGTTGCAGATACTCTGTAATCAGCTGAAGACTTAACTTTATTGCTATTCCCCTGTAGAATTATCTGCCTGATGATAAGGACAACAAGTAACCCGATCAGAAAAGTAACTATAAAGATTATGGAAAAGACTCTAAAGTAGCTTCGTCCAGAGAAACATTCTGCAATGAAAGGAAAACACAAGTGTAAAGCCTAATGTATGGACCAGGCACATCCCTCAAACACAGGTATATCTACCACTGCAGAGCAATGTAATAACGTGCCTGATAAAAGTTAAGGGAAAATAACTTAAGGGAAGTTAAGGGGAAAAGTTGCCATATGCAAGCGTTTAAAATAAAGCATATCAAGAAGGGCAATTCCAATTAAGATCCACTGTTGAAAAATGGTGAAACTCTTATTTCTTTAAGCTACAAAACTAAGACTCAGGCTTCATTGTGTTGGTCACCATGAACTGAGTTTATAGCTGAAATTGAGAGGATGACGTGTTAGAGGTGTACAAGGCCAAGGCAGTTTAATCTTTGCAAAACTACAGTGCAGATCATTGGTGAAATATGAACTAAAATGTGGTTCATTGAATCCTTGTCCAGTGCTCTCCTCACTGGCAGACCTCTCTCACAGAGTAAGCTTTCCTTATTTAATACTACAGTTATCAGAAAACTATTCATAGTTAGTTTCCTCACTTACGAACAACTGTAAGATAAAAAGACATATAAAAATGTAAAGTGACAAAAAAATAACATTTATCACTTCTGTTGCAGTGTGAATTGATTAAACTTCACGAGATTTTATTTTTTAATAAGTTATTCTTCTGCAGCCCTTGAAAGGACTATTTAAACATTACTGAAAGTTCATTCTTCTTCATTTCTGGTAATGTCAGATAATGTAAAGCATATTCAAAGTAACAAAACACACAGATGCCACAACATTTTTAGAAATATTTCTTTAGGCATTGCTCAGGCAGGATTCATTATTATTAGATGTGAATTTTCAATGAGCTGGGAAATCTGATTTAGTAATACTTGCCAATCACATTTCTCATTTATTTATCTTTTACTTTCCCTGAAGCTAGGAGTGATTTTTCTTTTTCCTCCTTTCTTTCTTTCTTTGTTATTGTAATAATATGACACACATTTGAAAGACATTGTACCAGTGCTGAGTTCAATTATTGATCACAACAGATTTTCATCTCTTATTAAAATTACCTAGAAAACATTACATACCTGAAGTTTGGTCAATATAATGCAGCAGGTAAGTGCATGAGGTTGTGCATTGGTCAAGTTTAGCTTGAGATGCATTCTTAGAATGATGGCACTGAACACAATTCCTGTAAAATAAAAATGTAATTAAAAATCTTTCTCTGCACTCCCCTTAAAGAGGTTGCATCAACAGGCTGATGTATCACTTGCACATAATACTTTCTTGTTGTTTGTAAAAACATTGCAATTTTTTTTTTTTCTTTTCTGAAATGTGATGCCTCTCTCAGCAGTTTACCCCTGAGATGCTTCTCAGAATCAACTATAGCCAGAAGTCATAAAGTAAAATATGTCTTTGGCTTTAAGCCACCTTCATCTGGCTCCTGCTCTGCATTTTGTGATGTGAGCATTTCAGAGGGTGTAGCTAAGGGTCCAGCACCCTTTCTTCAGTTATCAGCCTCCAGTTCAGTCCTAGTCTTTCCTCATCTATTGGTCTCATTGGGATGCACAATGGAACTGAAGGGTGGAGATAGATGTAGGAAACACAGCTTTATTAATGATTTTTTTGCATGCTATATTAAGAGAAAGCCACATAAGTTCCCACTGCTGGGCAGTCCAGAGGGTCGGCAGCACAGTGGGAGGCAGTACTGTCCGTCTTACCATCTCACTGTATAGCCTTGCAGAAGATGGACACCACTTGGAAGAAGGTGATCCCAAAAAAGCCCTGATGAATTATGCCACCTTCTGAATTTATTAAAGGCACGCATTTCACAGAGACTTTCAACAAGTGTAACCCAGCAAGGCTACCTGCATTTTATCTAGTGAAGTCTTAGCAGTCAGCTTTTCAGATATGGCCCAGCTTGGCTCTCCAGCATATCCAGCAGATGAGCTATAATCCAAGTGAATATGAATAAACAATTCTGTTTTAATCACAATTTCCTTTCCAACCAAAGGCTGATCTCTCACCCTCTCAGCCATAGTGGGATGCAGAACATTACAAGTGCTGATGGGAGGGCATAGAAGAGTCTTGCTCAAGGACAGGACTTCATTGACTCTTTAAGACAGCACCACTCAGTGTGCCACTGAGAGTTTGGTCCTCCTTGGGCACTCATTTCAAGCTCCACACTGTCCATTTCTTCACATAGGTAAGGAAAAATGACCTGCCTTTAAACTAGCACAGCAAAGACTACGTGTTTTAAAACTGAGTAATGCAGAATGTTGTTCTCTGGGTAAGAGCAACTCCCCTCTGCTGACCAATGGCAGTGATACTGTGCAGGTACCTCTCTTGTTCCACACCTCCTTCTTCCAGCTGAGAAACACAAGGAGTGTGCAAAAGAAATCTGGAGACCATTATTTGACTTGGTGGCATTCAAGAGCAGGATATACTGTCCATTTTTAAAACTCCAAATTCATGGTCTTTCTTTCCTACCCAGAGTATTTCATATGAAGAGTCAGCTTCTAATAAATTTATGAAAAAAATGTTAGTCAGAAGACACTCCTTTGACTTCAGAAAGCTGAAAGATGGACACAGA
Source organism: Merops nubicus (assembly GCF_000691845.1). NCBI lineage: Eukaryota > Metazoa > Chordata > Aves > Coraciiformes > Meropidae > Merops > Merops nubicus. Next base: position 20,315 of record NW_008609502.1, read on the forward strand.
GAGGTGAATGCAGATTTTGACATGCAATTCTTTTAGTCACCAGTGTGAACTCCTTAGCTACATAGAGAAAAGCCCCAAGTATGAATTATTTCAATTTCCTACAGTCTAAATATCTAAGAAATAGAGCACATACCTAGGCAAGCAGAAATATTTCCCCCTGTTTGAACACTACAAGGTCAAAAAGTCAAGTCTAGCACAAGAAACGTACCAGTTTTCTTCACAGGCTTTGTTACAAGTAGGGCAATATTCACACAAATGTCCAAAGCTTCTTGGATCTGTGCATTCACACCTTCCACATACACATTTTCCTCTTCCACTGCAAATCTGGCCCTTGGAATTCAGGCAGTGCTTTGCTGATTGTAACGAGCACTGGCAACGGTCACCTTCCCAGCCAGCAAAGCACTTGCATCTACCAGCTTCACATTCACCATTACCTACAACATCAGATTGTCTTGAGTCATATACTTTTAGGAAAACATAGAAAGTCAACCTTTATATGCGTATGTTTGTATTGATGGAGCTTTACATTAAACAGAGCTAATTTAGACCTTGGCTTGCTTTTTAGTTAATTAGTTTTTAAGTTAACAATTTGGGATGAAAGTACTAGCATAATACATATTTATGGCTGCTGTCTATTGTTGAGTAAACACTGCTACCTTGATGTCATCCTAAATTCTTTAGAGTTTTTCCCTGTTGCTCTGTACCAAAGCAGTGGAGATTAAAAACTACACAGTGATCAGGAAAACAGTCCTCAGACAAACTAAACAAACTTCTCTTTAGCAAGAAAGCATTCAATTCAAATAAACAGCAACGTTTAGTGGAGGAAGGAATGTCAAGTTCATGTGGGCACGCAAGGTTGGATTCTTTTCCCTTTGTTTTAGAAGCACAGATGACAGAATTGCTTTTCTGCCTTGCTAAGGGACAGATGACTGTGCTAGACAGGTGGCTATGCTGTGCTTTTGAACTCTACATTGTTTAATAGGAATTTAAAATGTACAGGCTAGACTCCAAAGGCTGTGGAGAACCTCTAGTGGCCTTTACAATATTCCAGGCAAATCAGTGGGAGCTTTAGCATTTTCCATGTTGTAGAACATTTAGGCAGGTGTACAACTGACATGCCAATAATGTTTACCCATGTTTTTACAGTATGAGAGAGCATAGTTAGGAAATACAGAGATAGGAAGCACATAGAGCGCAGGCACGTCTCGCAAATCTCATGAGGTCTCTTCAACTACGCCTTGGCTGTACCCAAGTTTCACACAAACCACAATGGCTCTTCTTGTGCTCCCTACAGAGCAGCTGCAAGGAGAGAGTCCCATCTAACAAACAGGATCCCTTAAATGCAAGTGAGGCCAAGATACAGGCTGCCCTGTTTTTTGCCTGGGCTGGAAAAAACGGAGGGGGGACAGGGATCATAGGACACATAAGACCAAGGCTCTTTGCTAGAAAGCATCCCATGAAGAGGCACACTGCTCAGCCACAGCCTTGGGCAGCAGGTTCCCTTGTGGTACCCTAGGGCGGGTCTCCATCACAGGTGACAGTCTCCAACACCCCTTCGACAAAGACCTCCCTGTCTCCTCTGCCAACCAGGGCACCACATCTCCATGTTTAGGAGCTTCTAAGTTTGAGAGGTCTTGCTTATGGTTAAGAAACAGTAAATTTGCAAAGTGGGTTGGGAAGAGCAGCGAGAAGATGAGCCATATTTCTCTGTGTTGGAGTGAAGTGTTCAACACATAAGGTAACACTATCTCTATTTTATGTGCGGTTCACAGTTACCAGCAGAGCAACACCAAAATAACTCTATTAGTTTTGGTTGAAAAAACTGGTTCCTCAATTCACTCGTTGGTCTGTACATGGTGAATTGAAAGGATGCAGGACAGCAATATGAATTTTAAAGTTTTTAATTACTTCTGAGGGGAAAAATAAATATTCTGGTAGTGATACAGTAATGATACTGACTCAATCCCCTTTTTCCTTAACAACACTGATTTAAAATGCATGGTTTGTTCATATGCAATTTTCATCTCCTTGCTTTATTTGAAAACAAAGTAGGCCACAAAAAGAAAAAAAAAAAAATCTGACAGTCTCCCTGTTCCTTATTTCACTTACACTCTCCTTTTTGGAGCAGGTGTTCTGAACAGCGTTAGCATATGTATTGGTATTTGAAATCAAGTGTCACTATCTCTCACAAGACTGATTTAGAGTGTTAGAAAATCAGAGCCCCATCTGTTATGACTCCACCTACTTTCTTAGTATATCAAAGTCCAATGAGACTGAAATGTAGCAACTTACTTTCTGGAATGTTACTATTTTATCCGAGATATAAGTATCATTACTTCTGAAGAGGTTTAACATTTAAATCTTAACATAGTTAACTTGGAAAAAAAATCAATAAATCCCCCCAAGAAGGACTGCTGAGATTTAGAAGACAGTGCATAGCTCTGTGGTGAAGAAAGCCCAGGAGCACGAATTCCTACCAGGCTGTTCAGGACATTTCACACACTAATTCTGCACACAGAATTTCTGTAATTTACAGCCTTATTTAATTGTTTACAGCTTCATCAAATAAACAAGCTTCAGAAAAACAAACAAACAAACACCCAAAACCAAAATACCAACATAAACTCTGCAGCTTACCAGAACATAAGTTTCCCTTGTGATACGGGCAGGAGAAATCATCCATTTCACAGTACTTGCCATACACCTTGCCTAGCTTGGTTTTGTAGCAAAAACATGTTCCATCTATGCAATCTCCTTGACCACTGCAGATGGGCTGGTCCCAGTGTCGCCTACACCTCTCATTAGGAAGTGTATCTTTATTAGAGCTACAGTTATTGTCACCGCAATGGGACTCTTTGCCATCAGAAGAAGTTTCGTCAGCCCATACTCTCTTGTGCGTTGCACTGTCTCCATGCTGACAGGCACAGCTTTCCTGCACATTAATGATGGTGGTTTCATTGAAACCAATAGGCTTAAGTATTGCATATTTTCTTCCTCCACTTGCATCACATCCTTTTATTGTAACCGATACATTGAAAAGTACCTAAGAAAAAAAGACAGATTTTACATCATTATAATTTCCTAGAAACTGCATAAATTTTTGAACACATAAATAGAGCAGAAATAAAAACCTACATTGTATACAGATGTGCACTAGCTAATAATAACAAAATACACAGTGGCCATTTGTCAAATATGGTATATTAGTAAAGACAGGCATCACACAGTTAAAATCCTAACAATAGACTGACAGCAATCTACTTTTCATGTTAAGAAAGCATACTTGCAAAAGACAAGTTTAATACAAGATAAAAAGGAACAGAATTACCACTATCATCCTCCTGTCATTATTTAATGTGTACATACTGTTATATTTTAGAAACACTCAGATGAGATTGGGGACTAGACTGAGCAAGACAATATACAAAGAGAAAAATAAATACTCTTCAGAAAAAGAACCTATCATGAATGTTCTTGCTGCAGAATGGGTCTGTGCAAATAGAAACCACACAGGTTTTTTTGATGGCCCTATCTACTCCTACTAAAACACAGAAATGGCTGATGCCATAGTAGCAATTATTTTTCCCAGTTGCTACAACATGGATGGAACTCTTGCTGTGGTCCTCTGGCAGACCAAGTGCTGCTTCAGGGAGGACCCAGTATATAGTTCCTAGCCATGTCATGGCCATCACCACCATGTCCCAGATCTGCACCTCAATAGTGCTCACTGCAGCAGCAGCAGCCCTTGTGGCTTTCCAGAGTCCTGGTACAGGACCCTGAATCACTTTGGTGACTGCCACAGAGTTTGCACCAATCATTATCAAAACAGTTTGACAGCTCTGACATGCATGATACTTCCCCTAGATAGCAATCTTACATTTCTCAATTTAATTTTATTTTTTTGACTGGCAGGCTTCTGATAGGGTATTCTCACTAAGGCTATTTAGCCTGTTGATGGAAAAAACCTCTTCCTCGCCTCCTCACAGAGAAAATATAACCAAGAGGAAAAGGCAAGGAAGCAGCTCAAGAGAAGCAAACACCTTTACTCTTTACCACCAAAGAACAAAGATCTCCACATTAAAAAATGAGAAAACCTAAGAAGCTGATTACATACAAGGTTGAAGCTACCCACAAAGACTAAGGCCATTCATTTCTCATCACTCTCTCTCCCCCTCCCACTGCACCCCCAGATGAGAACAGCCGAGCCTTTGGGGACAATGGTGGCTTTGTGGCGAGTGAGGCTGCGGCTGCCTACACGGACAACAGGAGAAGAATGCTGTGCAGAAGCATGAGCTTAATGTTGTATGGAGGGGGCACACAGGCTTTGTCTCGCCCTTTTCTTTTCTTCTTCTTGTTTCCCAAATGCACCACTACACACATAACCCCTCAGCTGCCTGCACTCTCCATGCACGAGACGTCCTCCCTTCAGTTATAGGCCAAATGTTTGGCTATGCAGTATTTCATTCGTATGGCAGGTGCGTATCTTGTGGGGAGGACAGGCTGAAGCCAGAGAATCTGCTTTTCATTCAATGCAGAGTTCTGCTAGAAGACACAGTACTGGAGGAATGGCAAGGAGATGGGAGGGAAGGACAAATGACATCTTGCATATGGGTCGTGAAATTTGATGGGTCTCAATACAGCAGCAGAAGGATTAAACTTATTGCAATTACATAATTACACCACCGTGAACACTGACACTTGCTAGTAGCCAAAGTTAGTTTTGCACTCTGAAGAGGCTGTAAGATTCTTCCAGAATATAATACAATTTGTGTTTTGGTAAGAAAAGAAAGAAAGAAGGATTAGACAATGAAAGGAATGTGAGAATTAAGGAAAAGCATTTTGCCTGTAAACAAATACTGAAAGGAGGATTTATGGTTAAAATAAATTAATCTCCTAAGGATGGCTCATTTTCAACAGCAGTAGAGGTTCAGGACCACATGTAATCTTTTACAATCAACTGGCTTGGCTTTTTATTAAAAAGAAACAGATATAAATATTTTGCTTTTCATTAAACAGAACAAATTCCATCCCTATGCCTTATGACATGCACAGGGAACAACACTGGAGAAGGGATGAGTTAAGAAGAAAAACATAGCAAATCTCACTTACACTGTAGAAGCTAATCAGCAGCAAGCCATGCAGACAAATTCAGAAGAGAATAAGATACATCTAATTTAATGTATTTAAAGTTCACACATTTAATCTACTGATTTGTTTTGCTACTTCTACACACAGACACAAGTAAAATCGCACCAGCTGAGATGTATGTTCATGTCAAGAAGGAAAGAACTACTTGACCCTACTCCTCAGAAACACAGACCTCTTCCTGGCAAGCTAAATGAATTACCCTAGTAGTCCAGTAAGTATATCAAGGCACAGAGAAGTTGTTCTGGGAACAAAACCATGTTCTTTACATTAGCCAAACATCTTTCCCCATATTTCCATGGTGTGTGATGCCCCAGTTTTACAATTTGTTTCATTCAGTAGGTGGCACTCATCCAAAGAGGGATAAATAATTTTATTAATTTGATTTATAAAGTAAACTAATCATCTGCAACCTTGATTGTGCATGAAGACTACTAGAGAAAGGAGAGGGAAAGGTGGTATCTAGTACAGAGCCAAGGAACACAAATTCCAGTGATTCTTTTCCACTGGGTGATTATCTTTCAACTTCTTTATGTACAGATTTCATCATAATGAACATGGCCATTGTGCCCAGAGGAGGACAAAGGAAGAGAGTTTTAATGGACATTAGCTTTCAGGAAAAGCTTTGAGCCTTAGTTCCATGAGATTACTGAGAATTAAAATAAGATTCAGGAAAAATAAAAACAGAGAATAATAGAGAGTCTGTGATCATTAATCACATAAATCCATTTTCAGTTTAAGTAAATCCCTAGGAGATTTCACACCATTGAAGCCCAACCAAACAGAAAAATAAGGATTCCAGTTCCTTAAAGAATAAGAACTACCAACATACTTCTTCATTATATGCCACATTTTTACATCCTTCCATGCCACTTTTTTTACTCCCATCAGGACAGAATGCAGTAACATTGAAATGAAGACCATGGATCTGGTTATCCACTTGAATTTTCACTTCAGAGATGAGTTTCTGTAACCAGAAAACAAGTTTTAGTTGCACTGTATCTCAGCATACAATGTGCATTAGTGACTAACACCAAGTACGGCTACTATGTCTGACTAAAAATGAAGAAAGCTTGTCTGTGTGAATAAAGGAATGAATTCAAGCATTCTTTCCCATATAAAGACCAGATTACATTCCAAATATACACAGCCAGTGAATGGGTAATTCTGATAAAGAGGATTACGATTTCCAGATAAAAATGTTTTCAGCTTTTCTAAAATGGTTTAAGATTGTATTTTTTTGCAATTTGAAAATCTATTCTAACAACTGTGCACAACAAAGCAGGTTATTGTTCAAGAGACTACAGTGCCTTTTAGCCACACATTTAACAGAAAACAGTAAACATACATACAACTTTGTTATCCAGCAGAGAAAGTTCCTAACTGAATTTACACTTCATAAACTTCTGGTATTTTGTATTTGTCTTGAAACTGTTTTCTCTGAGTAATCCTTAGGGTGATCTAAAGGCTACTACGATGATATTTTTTTGGTCAGCTAGGACTGTGTAAGTCAACAACCGGTCGATTGCCATTAGGACTTTTTGCAATATACAATAATGAAAAAATCAGCTACTTTGCAACTTGTATTTACTGCATGCCCTAAAATCCTACTTCCTTCCAAGAAGAAGTATTGCTTCTTGACCTTTTCAAAATTTATTAAATCTCTGTACAAACCTATGAGACGAAAATTGCACAAAGATTATTAAAATTTCTGGCATATTACTATTAAAAAAAATTGGTTCAGTGGGATATTTTTACTGCTACAAATGGAAATGTAATTACATGAATCTGAACACATGTTTACTTAAAAAACTTTTTGAAAATGAGTGACTCATCTTTAGCTTTTTAGCCAGGGATTTTCAGCCAGGGTTTTCCACAACTAAGCCTAAGGTTTCCCTGCCTAGAACAAGAGTGCAAGAGGCCCACTGTCATCGAACATCAACACTAAATTTATTTCCTTATCTAAGTACTTTTGCTTTCAAGAAAGCAAAACACTCAAGCCCTGTTCACTGTGTGTTCGTATATTACAAGCCCCTAAAACTATGATAAAAATTTCAAAGTATCAAATCCAGTGAAGTTCAGGATGGGAAGGAAGATACTGTCTAAAAAACGAAAATAAAGCAAGAGCAAACTGTGGGTGGCTGGAGCAGGAAAGTCCCACAGAATCTACTGAACTAATTATTTTGTAAATTTTTGTTTCCTCTCCTTGAAAGTTTGCCCTACACTGTGCTCCAAAAACAGGGATACAATTTAAGATTGGCAGTGTAAAATTGGCATACCAAAGGACTACGATCTTCAATTGTTTTTTGCCAGCAATTTCCCAAAAACCTCCATATTCAAAATGAGATTCCTTGATCTTAGAAGAGAAAGTATCAGCCAGAACTTCATTACAGTTTGACTACACCTAAACTCCTCTGCTTTTGAATGTCTTCATCTGTACAATGTTTCAAACATGACAGGGAGAAAAATGTGCACAAACACATACTTTTTGACTAGGAACACACATGGGATTTAGCTCTTTATTACAGCAAATTTGCTGAAAGCAGATAGCCTGACTTAGATGGTTAACCCAGTACAATAGATCATTTCAGCTTTCCATAACCAACTGATTAAAAATAATGCAATACATGTTGATAGCTTACATATTACTTCTTGACAGATTTTTCAGCTTTTGGAACTTGCATGTCTGTGTAACTTGTACATCTTAATAGCAACCATCTAACCCACCACATTCATTTTGATGCTGCTCTGGGGGCTCCCTGCACTCTAATAAATCAAATGTATACTACTAGGCTTCATTTTCAAAGCTGTTTATGTCCCTCTTACCTCTTTCATTCACTACCAAGACATCAATTCCCACTTTTGAGCTGCCATTCCCTATCAATCGCTTGTGAAAAATGACTCTATGCTCTTTTCCTATTATTTTCTTTTTCATAGTATTACTTTAAGCTGAGTAAAACACATGAAAGTTCACAAAGCCATTTCCATTTTCTATCCCACATCCCTATCAAAACTCTTCTTCACTGTCATGCTTCAAAACCCTGAGCTGTGACACTGCTTTTTTTGTGCACATCCTGCTTTCTACAGTATCTACTGTTGTCAATCTACCTACTTGTAAATTCCCACATGTTGTCTGTTTTCTAAGAATTATGTTGTAAAACTCTCTTTTTGCTCTGGGTTAATATAGTGCCTAGACAGTGGTGTCTGGTCTGTAAGTAGAGCTCTGAGATTCTAAAATTCAACTACGTCAGACATTTCTTTTGAAGTTACATAGCAGTAGGTGCAGAGAATCCAACAGCACATTTAGGAGCATCCTTAGAAAAGAAAAAGTGCTAGCTTTAGGCTTTGAGACCTTGACAGCCTGGGAATTTGAGACCTGTTATGGGCTAGTGTCACCCACCAACCTTATGTGGACAAGAATAGTCAGAAAAGTAGGGAATTTATCCTTGGAGACTTCTGATAGGACCCAAGATCCTGGAAATTCAACTTTAGGCTACAAAAGGTGAAAAATCCTTGTACAAAAACCAGCATACAACACGATCACTCTGATCATACCTGATAGGCTTCTACCACCAAATCATTGAGATTTGCTGCTTGTGATTCTATCTGTCTTGCAACAGTACCAGGCAACAGAGGTAACAGATCCTATGAAAAATGTAGTTGTTATTGCACAGTTTTAATTTTTAATATAAATAGTGTGCTTTCAAATTGACAACAGAAATCAGGTTTCTAACCTACTTTATACCAATGGAACTGGCTTCCTTGAACTGCAAAAATAACATTGATGTTATTGTCAATCAATTTTTCAGAAAGCTGCCCGAGAGATGGATGCTCCTGCAAAATACAACAGAGAAGAGAAATTGCAGATCAGTAGGAAAAAACCTTTTATTTCACATATGACAGAATACAGGATTCCAAAATCATTCCAGTCCTTATTTCTAAATGTACAGTGAAATGTGAGGCCTATATCCAAAAGAAAGTGGGACCAACCAAATAAACAGATAATGAAAAAAAATAAAATCATCATGGCATCAGCAAGACTGACAGGCTTATCTGTTGCCAACTATGCAGGGCTGCTACAGAGTGGGAGAACTAACTCATACAGTATTGTTTTGTTGTTTTTAGTTTGATGCTTGAGATATGATGTTGTACATGGTCCATCTGGAAGAAGAATAATATTCCTGAGAATGATAGGTGGATTCCTGGGCAGTCAGTAAGAAAGTACAACATGAGGGCACTGAGATAAGGTGTGCTTTTGGGAACAGCAAGATGAGCAATTAAAGTTTGGTCCTCAGAAATGTATTTGGGCACAAGGAATCAGACACATCAGCTAAATGCAGCCACTGGGTTATGTTCTAGCAACATCAGTACTCTGTATACATAACTTCCTAAGAGCTGACAGTTGTCTCCTCTGTATGTCCAAGACCTGCCACATCAGTTATGCCTCCAGTCCTCACCGTAACGAGCTGCTACATTTTCTTAAAGACACTTGTGCTTGAAGAAGGTAGTGTGAGTTTCACATCTCTCTCAAGTAATGACATTTTCTATTTGTTGAAGTACCTATGAAGGTGTCCTGCCCTTCTACACTTATCATTGAGAGATCTGGCAAGGATTTGAGAACAAGAGATGTATTGTTATCCCTTCATCCAAGATCTGGGAAAGCACAAGGGTGTCTGTGCTTTCCCAGTGGGCTTTGTACACCTGGGCTACATGAGATCCTTCCAGCTCCAGTACTCTAAAGCAAACTGCACCTAAAAGTTACTGCTTATTTACCTGACATCTGTGAACACTTCTCAAGAAGTAAATTCAGCACTTAAAATTCATTACTAAATATCGAGAAGTGACTTGAGCCTTGGCCTGTGTTTCCTCTCACAGAGACTTCACCTGGACACCTCCACTTATGTCAAGTCCTTCAATTTCCATCCCCCATATATTTCTGCTGTCTTTCTCTTCCTGATATTTTCACCATCTCCCCCATACTGTCTCTCTCTTGCACAAACACACTCTGTTTCCCTGCACAATTCATTTGTCCTCAGTGCCACTTGTTACTCCAGGCACCCTGAAAGTCAATTGCTCTGCTAACAGAAATCTGAAAGCTGAGACAGCATTATGCAAGGGAGCAAAATCCATTTTTCATCACATTGCACCTCTATAAAGAGCTTTGTATAGAAAGAACAAAGGAGTTTCTTGCTGCAGTTTCATCTTAGCCAGGGTCCACACCCCTCTCAACTTTTCTACCCTTTGGTAAGAGATTATATTCCTTCAGATGAGAGGTAGTTAGCACAGCAATAAATGGGTCTTCTTACAGCTCCAGCTGGGGAGTGTGCCATACATGAGAGTCTGGTGAGCATGCATTCCCACTACACAGCAGTTTTGGGTAAACTGCAGCAGCAGTGGCTTTGTTGCCATTTTTGGTAGCCTACAACACAGTACTAAGCCCTCCTTCCTTCTCCGTGACCACAGAGCAGAGTGGTGGGGCCTCCGTTGTGCTGCACAACCCTACGGGCCACATGCAGCTGTCTGGCAGATCACAGACATACCAACTGGTCCTAGGACATGGGTGAGCGAAGGCTGATGTTCTGCAAACACCTCCTGCACTGTAAATGTGTGAATGACAGAGGCAGTGCTGAGGGATCATGAGATGGTGATGAGGTAAGTCAGTTTTCATGCTTAACACGTGAGACTAGACATGTCCAAATTCCAGAGTGGCTCCTCAACATCTGTGCAACTAATAGCAGAATTCTGGATCAGTGTTATCAGAAATGGGTTTCCAAGCACTCATGAAACAAAAACTTATTCATATGGAGCTTACTGAAGTCAAGAGATGACATGCATAGATGTGCAAGGGTTGCAGGGACCCAAACTACCTAGTTTTCAGCGAAAGCTGAACTTCCATCTGCTTGTCAGCTCCGACCAACTACAGTGTCCAGCTTGGTTAGTAGTACGTTAAAGTCTCACTTTAGATAAGAAAAAGGTTTTTTTTATTAGAAGTGACTTAAAAAAAAAAAAGAGCATCAACAGCCCCATACTATGTTTTCATTTTAAGCACGTAAAGAGATAACATAAGGAACTGTTGGTCACCCATGGAGCCTCACTTTGTATGCTGTGCTTAGTGTATTTTTATCTTATCTCTTCCTAATACTGCTTAGGCAAATGTACTCTCATCTTAGATCATCTTTCTTGCTCAAATTACATCACTCATTTTATTATTTTAACCCAGTGTCTTAAGCTGAGAAGCTGACTAATCCAGATGTTAAAATATTTCTGAAAGGGAGTTAACCAAGCACAGGTCTAATTAAAATGGACTAGATTACTTTCCTGTCTTATGGTTTTTTGCTGACCTCTGCATGACTGCTTAGCCAAAGTTAGAAAGAAACAGGCAGGAAAGTGCCAAACTGGAAACATTTCTGATGTAAAGGCTACGCTTATGCTAATAAAGTCAGTCCTCTTAAACAGCACAAGGAGGTAATAAAAATATGCCAAAATGCAATCTTCTCAAAACTATCAGAAGCTAAGAATCAAAGGAGAAAAACAATATGGTTACAGATGGCTCCTTAATTTAGCATAGAAGAGCAAAATTGTATTGATAAGAGGGAAAAAAAGCAAAAATATGTTTTGTATGATGTATTTTTTAAAAGGACATTCATTTAAATATCATTCATTTTTTCACCCCTGATTTTACTTGCTCATTTGAAGCTTCTTTATGGATCTCTATGATGACAATTATCATATAAACCACTGAGAAGAAAAAAAAACAGGAAACCAGTACACCCACCCTTACAGATATTATTACGTTATAATGTCAAATCTACTCCAGAAAGTATCTAATACTCAGAAAGATTTCCATTCTACCCCTTTTCTATTACTAAGTGCATTCCCACTGTTACACATAAGCATGCAAGAATTAGCCCCTAGTCGAAAAAACGTATCAGCTAGCAGCCAGAAAACACATGGGCCAAAATAAGCCACCACAGATCTAAGCATTTTTCATGGTCATTTCATCTGAGTGGCTAAAGAGACAACCTTATTTCATAAAAGGAATCAATAGCAATAATCACAGAGATTTCTTATTCTCTACAGGACAATAAAATCCTGATCTTTCAGACCAGAATCCAGAGTACCAGTTAAAACACTTTCTTCAGTCAGCTGCTGCTAACCTATCACAGCTGCTTCAAAAGAGATTCATGCAAATAAAAATTCATACAAACAAAATTATGTTTGGTTTTTTTTTTTTTTTTTACATTGGTGAGGTTTTCCAGCTGCAACAGAAGTTAATTTCCCAAGCTGGACAAAAAATAAATATAGTTGTGATTTTTTTTTCCCCCCCTGAAACAGACAATATCTTTATTACCAAAGGAATCCTAAACTCCAGAAAAAGATTTGTACCATCAGCAATTGTTTAATAAACAGAACAAAATTCCTCTCATTTACAGCACTGCAACTAGGGGAAAAAAAAAACATAAAGAAGAAGAAAATTAGAGATAGGGATAACATAACCTGTAAGCATACTCTGCTTTGGGAAAGGAAGGTTTCATGATTATTTTCTTTAAGTAGAATAAAAGAAGGGGCTGTTTTTATCCCAAGGACATTGAAATACTGAAACTGAACAGACCAGCTAGAAGGACATAAATAATCCTGGCATCTGTGAGGGAATATCCAAGAAGTGACACACTACAGAGGGAGTATACGAACGCAAGACCATCAGGTAGCAGGGAATACAACGAGCATTCCTGTTAGCACACACTCGGCTCCCTCCTCCGCTCGGCAGGGGCCCGCACAACCACCGCCTCCCAGCACCAAAAAAAAAGCCCCCCAGGGTGGGCCCCCCCCTGCCGCAGCTCCTGCTGCTGGGACCCAGCTCGGGTCTCACTTTACACACAGCCCTCACGCTCTTCACCAGCACACTGCTGGCTCGGGCTGAACGCAGGCCCTACACTTAACCAAGTGCAGCCAGAACTGAGGGTAAAACCACAAAGTGCTCCAATGCTACCACAGTCCATACTTCTGCTTTCTGGTGATTACATGACAATTAATTAGTGATTCATATTGCCAATGCAATTAAAACCCATAAATCTTAGGGGAAAAAAAATCCTTTCTTCGGTTTCTAATTGATTTATTCATTCTACTGACTACCTTACACATTCTTGAATAAATTTTTATGAAAGCTAAAAATAGCTGCTGAAGGTGTATTATTTTGCTACAGTGGATTTGATGCAACTTTTTCCACAGGTATGCATTACCATGCATTCATTACTGTGTGATTCAAATGTATTTAGTGCTATGTTACCACAGCAAATTTTTGTGGCACAAGAGTATTTTCATCCACCATGGATGGATCATCATGGCTGAATTAGATCATTCCTGTTGTACATCTTTTGTTTAACTTTCACCAAGCCTTCTCGGTCAATGCAACGATGCATTATCTGTCCATAAAGCATGATCACTACCTTCACCTCATTAGCAGGATTGTGTAACTCTTACATATGCAAGAAAGAACTGCTCATCACTGTGAAACAGTAACAAAAACCCCACACCAAACCAAATAACATATTCTCTGCCATTTCTCAGACTCTAAAATACTTTATCCCAGACAAAACCAATGTCAATATATCTGAGTGATTGCTTCTTCATTCCACAACTTGCCTACCTGGAAAAATACTATTCTAATAACTGATATAATAGCAATGGATTGACAGCAATCTAAAAACCTCTTTTAGGCAGTTCAACCCTGCTTCTCTGAAGGTAGAATCTATGACATATACCTTACCATACTCGTAGCTTTGACATACACGTTATCTTTCAAATGACAGTTTCCATCATGGGGAATTACGATCCCTGCTAATTTACTGTCAAGAGCCAGATGGGAAGTTTGATCTGTCATCACAAGAAGCAGTCGCTTTGCTTCTTTACGCCATCCAATATGGCTCTAAAAAGAAAAACAAAATTAAATATAAGAAAGCAGAAACTACCTACTTTCAAAAATAATAAATAACAAAATGAAAAATGAATGTGAAAGTCTGCTTCCACAAATTATACTGCTTAGCATCACTGAGTTTAAATAAGACTATTTAAAACATTTTGTGTGGAAACATATATCATGTCCTACTTCTGAAAATTACCACTGCCAGTCAGAGAACCACTTACCATTTACTTTGTTCTTAAAGGAAAGAACTCTCAAAATATATAGAAGTTATGCATGATGTAGTGAGCCTGGGTAAAAGCTGCCACATTGTGTCACTCTTACACAGAAATGCAAAATGCATGGCATTTGTAAAACTCTCTGCGATCCAAAGAGCATTACAATCAATACGTATGCATTCACTCATATTGGGCCTTGGTGCCCTCTTCTATTTTTACTTTATTGACTTTATATTCTCATCATTCTGTAATTTCATTTTCCTATACAGCTATCCAAAAAGGGCATTGGCATATGATCAACAAACCAATAAACTAAAGTTTGAGTGCATTCATGCACCTGAAAATTGAGGAAGTCATCACTATGGAGCAAAATACTACATCTATTCACCATCTTAAACAATTTCTAGCAAAGAGGCATGCACAAGGGTGAACTTAATGTTTTTTAGGAATTCAGTGAGAGGAAGGAGGCAGCAAAGCAAGCTTGGATCAAAACTGGGCTAGGTGACAGCTTGTATTTCCATAACATTTATTTCCTTGTAAAGAAAAAAAAATCTGCTTTAAGTCAAACATTAGAGGCATGTAAGAATCACCTTATATCCTTTTTCATTATTCCTCCTCCCAATTATTCCATCTACTTCACTAATTTAATTTTTCCTCCTTTTTCCTCCTTCCTTGCTCCTCCTTCCTACAACGCTCTCATCTCTACCATTTCCCTCAACACCGTCCAGTATCTTTCATCTCATGTGAAACGTATATCTGCAATACAGTCCATGTACTCAGCTAGACTTCATGAACTATTCTCTACATTTCTCAATTTACTTTGCAGAGAAGGATTTAACTCCCTTCTCAAGCTCATTCCTTGATAGTTCTGAATGTATATTAAGTACCTCATAACAATAAGGGTAATCAGTACAGAGAGGCGTGGTGTCTTCTCAAGTTTACACATTAGTTGTCAGCTTCCCCCATGCAATCCTACGCAGCACTTCCCTAAAGAAGGGGTATAAGTGATTTTTTTATCAACAAGTTATATCTTAAGTAATCCCAAATTCTTTTCCAACACTGTAGAAGCTTCTTGCTCCTAAGACTCCAACATTTCAGTTTGTCACCTCAAGGCTCCTACCTACATACCTCACAGCAACCAAAATTTTAAAGTAGCTTCATGTCCTAACCTGCTACTGCTGCAACAGGGGTGTATTGATTAAAGCAAGATGGAGCAAGTTATAAAGTTCTGCTGCAGACAAAATGAGTGCACACTAATATAAATTATAGTTCATGATGGTCGTTATGAATTGTGCATTGTTCTCATCCATTTTGGTTCACAATTCAGCTAGCAGGAAAACCTCCACATTCTCATGAATGTTTCCATTCTATTGTTTTGGAAGCGTATATTATTCTAGAGCTCAAATGTCATAAGTGTGGAATATGTCCAATGAGAAACAATGAATTTCAAGGCATTTTTCCAAAGCTCTGGAATAATTTTTTTAAAACAGCTGTGAACACAGTGTGGCTTTTATTTACCTCTTTTACATCTTATCAAAATTTGAAAATAAAACTGGGCTATTTATTTTTAGCATAGTTTAGATTACTTTTTGTCCTTGACTCATTCTACTGGTAGGAAAAAGGAAAAAGGAAAAGAGAATATGGACAAAATAAAAGAATTGTCCTGACATCATCCCAACAGATGAGAAACACACCAAGCCTGTGATTTGGACAGAAGCTGAATTGCTTTCCTTAAGAGGACCAGAAAGAGCATTCACAAATCCGTGCATCAGCCAACTTTCGAAATTTCTTTTGCAGTACTATGCATAGAAGCAAAAAAATATGCAAAATAGCCCTTTAGAGCAAACAGCTTCTTACTATTTAATTTGTTTATAGCTTCAGACCTACTGATGTAGACATTTTCCATCCTTTTCTGCATGGGAGGGAGACATCGTGATGAAATTTTATCCGTGTACAAAGGGTAATTTTTAATTGGTGTGTATTTTTTGAAACATAAATTATTTAAAAACTGAGATAACATTGGAGTGCATTTGTTTTCCTTATCCACACAAACAGGTATGTAAATGATTCTTCAGTTTCAAAGGCATTATTACACAGGAGAAATGTAAATTTTACATTTATGTTTTCACTTAGGAACACAAGAAGGACTTAATGACTTTTGAAATTAATTTTATAATTGACTGAAATTAATACATGTGTCTGTTCAAGCAAGAAGCAGTTGCTTTCGTCATCCATCCTGTATAGGTTAGGCCGGTTAAATACTGAAAAATATTTCCTTATGCTCTCCTTTTTCTGTTTCAGTGGGAAACAGAAATGTATAGTTAAGAGGGAAATAATGGAAAAGGAAGAAGTAATCTTACAATTATCAGGCCTAGGAACACTAAGCACTGTTGTAACTGCCTATCTATCTCCATATGTATATGTATATCTCCATAGATATATAGATATAGATACAGATATATTTATCTCCATGTTTGAACCACCATTCGGTCTTTTATTAATAAGTTCCTTACCTGGCACACAGCTGCTTGGAGCATCGCATCAAAACCACCTTCAGGTGTATCAATATTCCCAGAAATTTTTTGTTTATTCACTGCAGTTCTGAATTCTGCTATATTGTCAGTCAGGGACAGCACATGAATATAACCATGAGGAGGCATACAATCTAAATTATAATCACTGCACAAAAAACAAAACAAAAGTCCGCATTTTCCACTTGAAGGAGATGTAAATAGTGCATCTCTATTAACCCTTAAAATCTTCTTACTAATGTAACATACAAGATGTATATATGCACAGTGAAAGAAGAACTTAAAGAACTCCATGTGAGATTAAGCTCAGTGGGAATTAGTTTTAATTCACTATGAAAAATGGTGTTTTTTTATTTTATGGAAATGTGTATAATAAAACTTAGTTAATATTTAATATAGCAACAGCATATATGTGTTGTTTTTGTAGAGAATGAAAAGAAACACAACATGAGGGATGGTATGATCTCAGAGAGTATACGATCCTTTTTGGAATGTCTGTGGAGTGGTACAGCTTTGCTTTTCATTACCCTAAGAAAGAGCTATCATGCTGCAACATTATCATCTTTTAATAGCTTGATACGCAGGCTCCTGGATCAAAAATATTTAAGTTTCTACATTCACTGGTAACAAGCAAATGCACAATAAATTAATGTGCAATTAGTGAGTTACCTCATTAAAGGGATGGGAAACTCAATTTTCAGTAATGTTTTAGTTATAAATGATACTTTCTGAGATTATGTGTAAAGGGAGAAAGTATGAAGTTAAACACATGTAATCTAATGCCACAACACTTATACAGATTGGTGCTCTGTGACCCATTTATGGCAGTAAAATTTACTGCGCAAGCTGAAGTGCTCACTTGATTCAGAGACGTTAATCAGGTTTCACCTCACTTCCGTTGCATACAGAGTAAGCATCCAGACTATAACCTGCCTGACCCCAACTCAAATTATAGTCAATGAAGACAAACTGGCACTATAAGGACTAATACCTCTGCAGATAGCTACCCTTTTGGCAAAACGAATCATGTCCTAAAAGTGAAAATTCATCTGCAGTCACTATATAGACAGCCTAGATTACTGCTTTATATATAAACTTTTATAATTAGGTAGCGAATTCCACTACTGGTGCCCAGTTCAAAACCGACTGAAATCTAAAAAGATACTTGTAGACTTGACAGAATGTTGGATCATGTCTTCCCAGAAGAGATAACAAAAAGTAAGAAGTTATGAAGAGTTAATATTCATTTTTCCAAGTATTTTGGTTTATACAGAATTCAATGTACTGTGAGTAATCTTGTTCTCCAGAGGGTTTTGGAAGTGATCCCTCACTTTACATAACTGTTGAATGCAAGGTATAAGATATGGCATGAAAAAAGAAATGCAAGCCAGAACACCTTCCCCGTTTAAAATGGGAATTCATTCATATTACAGCTGTGGAATGAGATCAGAATAGTGCTTTTGTTCATTAAATGAGTTGAAAGAAACTGCATTATGGTGACAAAAAGTAGTGTTTTAAGAAAAGTACTTCATGCATACACGACCACACACCAGAAGAGATGTCCTAGGTCAGAAAGTACAAAACTTTGTGATGAATCTAGGCAATATATATCCAAAATACTAAGAGCACAACAGCTGACTATAAAAATAAATGCAAAACATATTCAAATATACCAAAGCACCATGTTTGGTTTGTTTTGCTGAGGAAAATGCAGCATATTTTTTCCAATACAGAAACAGTTTTTCTGAAATGACCCATCAGATATTTCAGAAGTAATCACCGTATAATAATTTTCAGCATTTTATTACAAACTTTGCTGAAGAATCCGGGTATAATGAAACAAAGGGATCCTGATGAGCTTTAAAAATATATATGCATATTTGTGTAACTAAATATTTTCTCAATGGTACAGTAAATATACAAAGATGACATACCTGCATTGGTTATGGATTCTACCCGGATGAATGCTAATATAAGGTGACACAGTTTTATCCACATACGATCCAAATCCAAGTCGAAAATCAAGAGAAATATTTGCCATCTTTTTAGATAAAGCAAATCCAACGGAGTTTAGTTTTTCTATATTGTTGTGCATAGAGGCTGAGACATCAACTAAATAATAAAGATCCACAGGGTATTTCTCTAAAGGACGAACTTTTAACATAAAGTTTGCTTCACTTCCTGATTCAAAGGAAACAAATAAGTTTATTTACTATTTTTGAATGGACACTCTTGAAAATACATTTATTTTTTCCAGCAACCTTAGCACAAAGTTATTTATGTCAGCAAATAGGAAAACAAACAAACAAGAAAGCCTCCCAACAGTAAAGAAAATCTTGAAGCATTGTTCAAAAATAAGACATAAAGGGGTTCTTTGTAGAACATCTTGCCTTTTTTATTTTTTTTCTTGCAGGAGCACTGTGCAATTTATTGTAAAAATCTGGCTTCTCTCCATTTTCTTTTAAATTCCTGGTTATGCAAACCCTTTGGCATTACACCAGAAAAGCAGTTATGACCCACAAAGGACACAGATCTGCATACAAATTGTGGTCAGTCACTTTAGGGCAGACACTTCTAAGTATACACTGCAAACAGCTTGTCATATGAGTCTAAAATTATGTGTACCATAAAGACAGCACATCCTGAAAAACTCATGTAAATTATGCCTCAAGTTTATACCTATCTACTTCCAAAGATTCAATGACAAAACTCAGAAGGGTCAAAATATTTTTAAAAAATGTTTTAATTTAAAAAAATTAAATCTATATTTTGTCATATACAAAACGGAACTCTTTTTAGGATAACATGTCTGTCACTCCTGCAGAATCACATTATGTTCTCATGTGTAATGAAAATGTAAATGCTTTGGGAGCCACTAAAACTAGTCCCCACATTTTGCTTGCCTAATGTTCTCTAATTCCAATAAAAAGAGTGAAGTGACTGGCGTATGGGCAGCATAGGTACAGTAATGCATTACTTCAAATTATTCATTATTTTATGTCAAAGTGTAAGCTCAGAGAAGAACTGAGGGACTAGAATCTTCTCATGAGTGCAGAATCCAATTCAGTATTATGCAATGAAGATACAGCAAAGGACAGGAGGTAGACATTACAGAAGAATTATGCAGGTTTTCAACAAGTTTTCTAAATACTTTCAGAAACAGATTCACTAAAAAAAAACCAAAACACCTGAAGTGTGATTTCTCTATTCATGACCTTTACCAATGCATACTGATAGATAGCATATTTAATGTACACATAACAAAGACCTCACTCAAAAAAGTTAAATACACAAAGTACTTTCTTCCAACAGTTTTTGAACATAATCCATCTGAAAACGTCAAGTTTTATCTGTATCAGGTCTTGCATGAAGAAAACAGAATTTCAGTGTTCTGTAACTTATGTGCTTCCTCTTTGCCAATGTAAATTGAATTACTTTTTATAAATGACCCTTGGAGGTCTCCAATTTGCATATAACGAGATGCTGAGCACAGCTTTTATTTTTTCCCATATAGATCCTGACAGTTGAGTATGTGTAAACAGTGACAAAAAAAACCCAAACCAAAACAGTATCAAACCAAAACCATCTTTCTCTGCATGATTATACCATACTCAATTACTATAGCTACATATCTGTGTATTTCCCTGGGGTATAAAATCATAGAATCATAGAATCATTTAGGTTGGAAGGGACCTCCAAGACCATCAAGTCCTCTGCTAAAACAGAATCAGAATCTGTCAGGGTGGGAAGGGACCACAAGGATCCCCCAGTTCCACCCCCTCTGCCATGAGCAGGGACCCCTCCCACTAGATCAGGCTGCCCAGAGCCTCATCCAGCCTGGCCTTAAAGACCCCCAGGGATGGGGCCTCAACCCCCTCCCTGGGCAACCCATTCCAGGGTCTCACCCCTCTCATGGTGAAGAACTTCTTCCTCACATCCAGCCTGAATCTGCCCACTTCCAGCTTTGCCCCATTCCCCCTAGTTCTGTTGTTACTCAATATCCTAAAAAGTCCCTCCCCAGCTTTCTTGTAGGCACCCTTAAGATATTGGAAGGCCACACTTAGGTCACCTCGGAGCCTTCTCTTCTCCAGACTGAACAGCCCCAACTCTCTCAGTCTGTCCTCATAGGAGAGCTGCTCCAGCCCTCGGATCATTCTGGTGGCCCTTCTCTGGACACGCTCCAGCAGGTCCACGTCCCTTTTGTAATGGGGGCTCCAGAACTGGATGCAGTACTCCAGGTGGGGTCTCACCAGAGCAGAGTAGAGGGGGAGAATCACCTCCCTCGACCTACGGGTAAGATGTCTATATATCAGAAGTTATTCTTCTGTAGCCCTCAGAATCTCAATTTTCTGCCTCCCTGATGAAACAACTTCCGCAAAGCATATGGAACTCCCAACTTAATTTCACTATCTAGTGGCAAAAAGTTTAATTAAACCAAATTTTATAAGGCTACTTTTTTTCCTATGAATTCAGTATGTCTTTGGAAATAAAAGTGAATATAGACACATCTAGAGCTAGCTCAGCTTCATTTCTCAATACAAAGCAGAATATCAGTCATTTCTTTGGAAGGGGAATAGGGAAAGGAGAGGAAGTGCTGATGTTACTTTCTCAGTTTTATTATTATAAAAATGGAAAAGCAGAGCTCCTTTATGCTTTACACTCATGCAGATCATTCCTTTTTCCCTTGTAATTGACAAAAAAATTATCTTCTATACAGTAACAATCAGCAAGATACTTTTCCTGTTCACTTAATGTTTTTCTGCCAAAGATTATTCCCTCTGAAATGACATGCTATTTTCTCCAACTGTTGCTTTCAAAATCAATCAATCAATCAAATTGTATTATGTGAAACATACCCTGCATCTGTTTATATCACCTTCTATTTCTGCTGTTGGCTACAGCTATTTTAGACAGAGAGCACACATTGATTTAACTCAAGTTCAACTGAGGGCAAATAGAGATATACTCATCCTATAAAGGGACTTGTAGAATAGAATCCTAATAGAATCTATTAGGCTCATTTTATAAATGCAACGTTAGGCAGTGAATACCCAAGTCTCCTTTAGGAATCCAGTCCTTTCTTATGTATTAGCTTTGGTGTCTTTGCAGTTGTCTAGTCAATACACTTAAAAGGCACCAAGAAAATCAAGAAGCTTATCAAATGATGAATCTAGGAATTCTAACTAAAATTTAGTTTCTTTACTGAAAGTAAATTATATTTTAAATTTATTAATTAAATTTAATTAAAAGTATTATAACTTAAGATACATTTTATATTTTAAACTATATGTTTGTAAGGGAAAACTATCTGTGTAAATGGCTAAAGAAAACGAATCAAGAAATCACAACAGAAAGCAGACGAGACTACCTAAAATCCATTTTCCACATATGACTTGCATTATTCTGACCTTCAGCTGTGTTTGATACAAACATTTCTTGCTGAGTACTGTACTTGACTGCAACACCATCATAGTCCTACAATATAATGTTACAGTGTCATTCTTCAAAATAATTATTCCAGCTGCTTCTTCACAAAACATCTGTACTTAATAGTATTGTATTTACTTTAAAATTGCTACAATATCAGTGTGTTAGACACAACCCAACCTGGACGCAGTTGGACTGAAACTTTTCCTGGTGTCACTTGTGTATTTGTTTCGTGGTCACTGGGTATTGTGACATGAACTGTGGGATTTTCTATGAAATCTGCCTGGCAGCCTCTTTTCATTAAGTTCAAAACTGTGTCACAGCGTCCCTTCTGTGTTGCGTCGGCCATGAAATCCTGTTTTATAAGAGACAAAAAGTACAAAACAATCTGAGCTGAAAAAAATAACTGTAACATCTTCAAAGGAAAGAGAAAACCAAAATAATAGTCTTTGAAACAATAAAATACGCTACTATAATTGCATAAATTGTAGAACAAGTTCATGGAAGCCACATGTTTTTAATAAGGGCAATGACAAAATATTTAAATTAGAAGTTAAACCTAATTGCCACAATTACTTTATTCTACAAAGGACAAAACTTTTGTATGAGAAAGAGGATCTTGCACAATCAGAACAAGCTGACTTTGGAGAAAAAGGAAACCACGTACTGTCAGTATGTTAATAAAAGTTCTGTGCTGTGCTATGAGTTAGTTATAGCAAGAAAGTGTCATTCACATGACATCAAAACAGGTTAGTTTTCAGAGAAATCCATTGGTAATGTTACTCAGGCTAATGCTTAAAAGTAGCAGCA
Organism: Merops nubicus; assembly: GCF_000691845.1. NCBI lineage: Eukaryota > Metazoa > Chordata > Aves > Coraciiformes > Meropidae > Merops > Merops nubicus. The sequence continues at coordinate 43,366 of NW_008609502.1, forward strand.
GAAGTTACCTTTAGTTTTATCTAACCTGTATTTGTGTATCACATACTTTTAAGTTTTACCCCATAACCTACTCCAAATCCAAAGACCAGCTGGACTATAAATTTCCGTCCCTAGAAAGAGGAAGCTATGTATGACAGGACTGGACAATTTAAGATGCCACCAACATAAAAACACCCCTGTAATAACAGAGAAGTGATTAGTAGTAGGATGACCTCAGAAGCAGCACATCCTTTGTTGCAGTGAAAGGGCAAAGCTGTCCAAATTATGCCAACATGATCCAATGCAAATTCCTTCCTGACCACAAGTCTGATGATTAACATGATTCTCACCATGCAAGTTAAAAAAAAGACAAGATCCTTTGTACTCTTTCAAAGCATTGGCCCAGCCCAGCTAGGCCATCCACAGCTGGAGACCAAACAATAGACAATTTCTGATATTTCAGAAGCAGATGGGGAAAATAAACAATCAAAAAGTGCACACAGACAACCGTGTATTAGAGAATAAATAGTCATCCAGACCCTGAAAAGATCTGGAGAAAGTCCCTGAAGAATCAGACTCAACAGTCATCTATCTTGTTTTCCAAATTCCAACTAATTTTTGTAGTCTACTTTTTATATATCTTTTCCACAACCTTCTTCATTGTAGACAGAGACTACTTTTTTACGCTACTGCTATTTACATACCCTATTTGAATTACATACATTTTGAACAGGTAGATTTTTAAACATATAAAGAACTTAGCTACTCGTTGTTATCACTGACAACTGATAGATAAGTAGCATTTTCTGAAATTCACTGTATGGGGCCAAATCATCTCAAGTGTTCCTCAGGGCTGATTTTCTCACTAAAAACATTGTTCAGATGAAACAGACATGTTAAGCTGAAAACCGCTCCTTTAACTTTGGAAAATTTCTATCTATCTATCAGCATTACTATGAGTTCTGCTGTTCCACAACCCTGGAGAGCCTGTAGGTGAACTGGCTATCAATGTATGGTCTAAGAGGGTTTGACAAATCCCTGGCTTCCATGACCAGCTCTCAGGACTGACATGAGAAGTGAAGTAAGAGAAGCAAAGCAGAAGTGAAACCTGGTCAAATCTGATTATGCAGTTAGAAGGAGACCTATTGAAGGTCCATAGCACTGGAAAGCTAGCAAGTGCTGGTCCATAATAAATATAGACGTAGCAGGATAAAACTGTGCCTTTGTAAGACAGGATATCAGGCCACAATAATGGACCACTCTACACAGTAATCCACTGTGCCATCTACACATACCCTAAGGCTCCTCTTGGAAAACAAGCCCTCCATGCACCTACTCATCCATGTGTTACTTACACTTGCTGCAGCCTAAGTTAATAATTCCAAGACACAGTATTTCAGATAAAGTTACACCAGTGCCTTACACTCCTTATCTCCCCCAGGCACACCATAGGAATATACCTACCTTCTCTGCTAACCTGAAGTTATACTACAGAAAATTTGCATGTGACCTTCAAGAGCATATGTGCTTGTAATTGTCCACGATATTTTTCAAGACCTTGCTTCTCTGAAGTGCTCACTCAAAACCATGTAATCAACTGGCTTTTTATGTCAAACAAAACTGGAAATTCCCATACTCTTACAGTTCATAAAGCAATAACAATTTTAGAATAATTCTTGCTACCTAAGATCTATCTTCTGTAATAAGTCTCAGAACTGATCGTTTCAAGAGTCAAAATAAGTAAAGTATCATTTTTTTCCATTTGTGACAGGGTCATAACACGATGAAGTGGAAGGCAACTCCACTGCTAGTAAAATGTTTTGACAAATGCAATAGGCATATGTGCCTAGACTTGCTCTTATATATAATGAGGACTTAATATAAATTACTGATAAGTAATTTTGCTTTTGAAGCCAAAAAGTGTTGAACTCTCAAAGCTACTGTAAGTCTGCCAAAACTGTCTACGAAGCAGATGGAATGCATTAAAAAGTTCTCACTTTATTTAAAATTACCACAATTTTCCAAATAAAAGACTGTGTTTTCTCCTTTGGAAACAAAATATATTTCACAGGATTTCTCAGGTTCTGTTTTCAGGGGTAGTTTAAAGATTTTCATGCTAATTCTCGCTATAATTTACACACTACTTCTCACTATAATTTTCACAATTTAAAAGTCTTTTATCATTATAAAGATCAGAAGCAGCTAAAGTACAAAGTCAAATGTAAGTAAGCAAAATGCCATACCTCTTGAGCACACCATGCACACTCCGGACCCAAAGCAAGACACTTTGTGCATGTTACTGCATTTGAAGTGGCACATCTGTTTTCCGCTGCAATGAAATACAAACCCAAACATTCATGATTCACTATGATATCTGGGAATTGCAAAATGCATAATTTTAAACTAGGATTTCAAAAATTACTTCACCAGATTAAGAGTGATGACAACGTATCCAAACAGAAGTAAAACAGAACAAAGGCAGCCCCATGAGGGAATATTTGCAGCACTTTATTTTATCTACAGTCTAGAACTATCTGTACAGATTGAATAAATTCCGTTCTCAAAGTCAAATTTTTAAGATCTTGATTCAGAATAATTTTAAAGTGAAAATTTATTTCTGGCATGCACCTTGCAGATTTACTGCCTAACAGGAAAAAAAAAAAAAACAAAACAATTACCAGGTAGCTTATCTCTTCATAGACATTTTTCATTCAAAGTCATTTACACTTTGACTGAGTTATTCACTATTCACTCTTCAGGGAACCCAAAATATTTTCTCACCTTCTATAAATATTCCCCCTTTGCATTCCCTGGAATTAATAGTTTCCCAGAAGAGACAGAGTTGTTTTTTTTTTTTCCAGAAGTGAATACAAATTTATCCAACATTATGTGAGTCACAGACTGAAGATATATCATTCCATACTAACTGTAAAACTCGTGGCTACTAACAATTCTATCAGCAAAGTCCTTCATGTCCTTTTCACATCTTTGTTTTAGTTCACTGCTTAAGATACTACACTTTGGTATCAAACTCTGGCAGGCAAAACTGAGGAGACAGCCTTTTCAAGGGACTGGTCAGCCCAACTTGAGCTAAAGTGCTAGCGTATCCTTTCAGCACATTCAGCTGAAGCCTCTGATAGACCAGTGTGCCTCTGCAGAATTCACCTGGACAGAGTTCTGCAGAAGGCACATATGACTCTCCAGTGCACAGCACAGCAATAGTACTGTTTAACAATATTGCTTTGTGGCATATTCATCATGGCATAATGTAAAATATACTGGGAACAAAACAAAATTAACAATTCATACTCAAAAGGCTACATCTGCTAATTGGTCCATCATGACAATATGTATATCATCATATCAAAATAGTGTGAAGAAAGGTTTGGTTTTCATCCAAAATTTTGGCTACACCTACTGTCTCTCAGATTATTTCTCCTCAACCTGAAATAATGCAAACCATCTCTCTTTATAGAGTAAGGAGAGCAAATTCTCAGAGTGTATTAGGAAAACACAAACTAAATTTTTTTTTTTTTTTTTAATCTTTATTTAATGGAATTCAGCTATGGATTCAAAGATGAGATCCTAGTCCTCAATAGTCACTTTGAAAAACTGATGATTCAAGGAACTACTAACAGCTTGTTTTTTGTACTGACAACATATACACCATTATCAGTATTAACAATATAAAAAAGACTAGTACAACACAGTTGCAGCATTATACAGATAGCATACCGGTGAGCAGCAATGTAATTAATTTCAAAGGTCAGACCTAAATTTCTGTTTCATATAAACTGCCATTGACAATTTTTGCCATGCAGGCAAGGTGAGAAAAGAAATGTATATGAAAGGGAGAGAAACTCTTACAGATACAATAGAAAGAATCTGAAAAGCAAGATCAGGAAGGTGCTGGAATGGAGGCAAAACTGATTAAAGGGTGGGAAAGCTGGGCAGGGATAAATAAAGGAGGAGTCACTCAGGAGAGAGAAAAGACAAAGACAATATCCAAAAGGTTTTTGTTTGTTACAAAATCAAACACAGCAAGTTTGACTTGGATGTGAAACCAGAGCAAGCTCATTTGGCACTGACACAATAAAACCTCTTTGCATGTATGAGAAGATGGCAACAGCACTTTACGTTCTGCTGTCTGAGAGCAGATATGAAGGCCATTAAAAAAGTTACTGCAAAGCATAGGAGAGGAGAATGAGAATGAGGATCCCATGTAGGTACCAGCATGCACAGTGTTCTAGAGCTTGCCACAGATCCCTTTCTAGACAGTACTGGTAAAGCGCAAAGACAGGATGAAAAGTTGTTTAGAGTGAAAATAAAAGGAATGTAATTGTTCTTGGCACGAAAACATCACTCCCGTCTCCAGTTGGATACCAAAGACAGCAGAGATGAAAGGCATTACAAGAAAAAGAATAATGTGATGGATTCAGTGTAAGTGTCAAAGGACAAAGAAAGATATGAATTGCTGATTGGCAGCATAATAGTGGCTAAAGACAACCATGGGGCAACACAGGGAGGAGATGACAAGAACTTTGAAGTTACCAAGTTTGGGTTGTTTTTTTTGTTTGTTTGTTTTTCTTTATTGTTAGTTTACTAGATATATTGAAGCTTGATTTAGTTTATTAATACAGCCTGTCTGGTAAAATATAAGGTAGACAGGGTGTCTTTCTAAACTGGCAAACCAGAAGAAAAAAAACCTTAAAATACAATTTGATTTTTCGATGTGGACATGGCAAAAGAAATTCTTTAACAAATAAGACACACAGTATTGCTGGATGCAAACCTCTTTGCTGGTAACTCTCCAGACTCAAGAGGTCCATTTTTGCAGCATGAAATCACAGACTGGTAATAGACAAGCTTGGTACCATTGGCTTAAAAGTTGATTTTTTTTTTTTTTTTTTGTTAATAAAGAAACTTGAAAAAGATTTATTAATGCCCAAAACACATTCTGGCTACATTACTACTGTAGTTCCCAAGTATGTACTCCCATATAGCAGTAACATTTATGGGCATGCTTTCATTCACCAAAGATTTTTTATTTAGTTATAATCCTACCATAAATCCATAACTGATTTGGTATGAACTAAATTTCTTGCTGAAGCAAGAAACATTTTTTTTTTTTCTTTTTGAGTTGGATCAAAAGAGAACTGAGATTTCTGCCACTTCACCAAGACCAGAGTCCAGACAAGACTGAGTTACTTACTGTTCAGCCGAAGTTGAGGGCAGGTTTCTACTGGCTTAGTTATGACTGATGTATGCCGAAAGGTATTTTCAACGAGGTCTAAATTTTGTACTGGCAACCACACAGGCACATGCATATAATAACTCAGTCCACTTTTCCAGCCTCCTTCACAAAACACAACCATGCTCCAAAGACTATTTACAGTGATCACAGGTGTGGCAAGCCAAAACTCTCCACAGCAACAGGGATCAAGGCAAGACAAATATCATATACGTTACAATTGTATCCAGCCTCCTTATTATGAAAATAACTTGATCATGATCAGGGTATTTATCTCAGAGGTGGAGTAACAATAACGCTCACTGGTGTTTGAGAGGGGATGTTAAACAGGTTTTCAGACAGCACTTTGCTCAACTAAAACCAAGAATTCAGATTTATATCAACTGCACAGTTGGTACATGTTTGTGCTGGTTTTGGAGGGTGTACCATTTGCTTTCATAAAAGAGAGTCAAAATATAACTAGCAGTTTATACTCCCTGATCATGGTCCTCAGACTGTTGGACACCAGTTAAAGCAAGAAGATCTAAAATTATCTAGCCTCTACACACCTTTTTTCCTTAAATTTTGCATCCAGCCTTGTTCTATGGCAGCAGTCAGCCAGGCTGTCCCTATCCACAGATCACATGGCCTTCAGTACCTTTTATGTAGCTTATGAAGCTATGAAGAAAGCTGCTGCTTGCATTCAGTGTACTGCAGTTACCTTCAACTTTCCATCTTCAGGAGCTAAGCAACATAACTCCTAAGACAGCCAGTAACTGTCCCAGCTAACACACAGCTTCCCAATTCACTTTGGCTATATGTGCCAATACAATGAAAAGCATTGTAAAAATGCTACAGAGGGGGAATTTTTTTCCATTATTATTGTGTCTGACACTTACTTGCTCGGATTACAAGGAAAAAAATGAGTGTCTGTGCTTTAACTGCTAATCCTAAAACCTAATCCTAGAATTAGGGTTTTTTCTCCATTTCTTTTTCAGACAAGAAATAATTCTCTACTCCTTGTGCACAATGCCATGCTTTCAAAACATTCTTTGTCACCACCAGTTTTTCCAGGGTTACTGGTATGCCTTAGAATCAGCTTTAAGAGGTCCTCATCCTTGCCCAGAAAAGATTTCAACTTGAAAACTATATATATATTATGCTTTATAATAAATTCCTTAGATTACTTGAACAAAAATACCAGACTTTTCTTCCCTTTCCATTTTTCTATTACATATTTGACTTGTTAATGAGTTTTTCTTCTCTGTTAATGGTTGTCCACTTTAGTTTCACTATTCAGACAGAAGCCAAGATGCACAGACCTCAAGTATCCTTTACCAGCAAAAGAAGCAGCAGTAGACTAAAACTGGCATGTAAGAGACATGTGTTTGCTAAGAAAAAGAAGCACCCTAGACCTTTTTCTACTCGTCATTAAAAAAACAAAACAGAACAACAAAAGAACAAACAAACAAGCAAAAAAAAGAAGCAAACAAACAAACACCAAAACAACAAGTGTTACAGTGTTCCTAAAAAGCAAAATGGAAAAAAAACCCTTGTGCAACCTGGTCTAGCTGAGGTGTTCTTGCCCATGGCAGAGGCATTGGAACAAGATGATCTTTAAGTTCCCTTTCAACCCAAACCACTCTATCATTCTATATAAACTATAATGTAGTTATAGAGAAGATAAGAGATATAAATTTAACATAAATAAGAAGTACACATGTACACCTGGATAAATGCAGTGAAAAGCATCACTAGCAAAGAAATCCTGACAATTGCTATGGGCTCCTATTCCTAACTCCACCAATACCCCCTTGAGTGTTTTGGGGTTCCCCAATTAATCTGCATTACCATATGAATACAGTACCCTATGAACACGCGGGGCATTACTCAGAGCGAAGTGTATGACATAAAAAGTCATCACAATACAAAATAATGCAGCAGTCTGCCTCATCATATCAGAGTGTGTCCCTTCACAAATTATTAAGTAAAATAACCAAGATCTTCATTTTTGGCACACTGTGCAAGCTCTGAGTGATGCCACTCAAGAAGTGATCCTGGATATCAGCTGAACAAGGCAAAGGCAAAGGGGGAGACCTCTGTCAACACAGCATTAGGAAAGCTCTGGTAGAATGTTGCAGAACATCTACACCAATGTACATATATATATATATATATATA
>NW_008609503.1:0-5112 GCF_000691845.1 Merops nubicus
CTTTACGTTTGTTTCCTTATATCACTGAGAGTCCAAGAATTGCAGCTGCACTCTGTTAAACCACAGGAAGTTAATGAAGCCTGGGAAGCCATCTGAATGTGCAGGTTTTGATGTACATGCTTTTTCTTAGAAGATTCTACTTGCTATAAATTCTCTGCGGAGGGGTGGACTTTTGCTTAAGGGTGTCTCTAGAGATTCAAGGTGTCAGAATTCCCTGCTTAGCTCTGGCATGGGCTAAATATATGAACCTGGTCTTAAGTACTAATCTTTGAAGGGAAGGAAATGAGCTTTCCCTTCTTCAACTTCTGCATATCTCCTACTGTAAGCTGCCTGGGTCAGGGGCTCTTATTGCGCATTCTTGTCACGTGGGACTGAAGTGCTGGGGTTAAACCCCCAGCCCTGAATGAAGGTTGGCATACGGATGGTGTCCACAACCAGGCAAGAAAGCCCCTCCTGATTGGTTTTCCCCCAGGGCCTGGCCAGCCTTGGGTGGGAACTGCCTAGGAGATCACCACCAGGTGTCCCCACCTTCCACATTAACTTGGAGGTGGGGCAAGAAGCCACCTCTATAGGAGCTGACCCTGCTAGCATGGGAATTGGGAGGTCTGTTTACACAGTGCATGGGCTGTGGGGGGTTCTGGCTGTTGAAAGGGCTCCCTGTTTCTCCACAGCAAGTGGAGTTCCCAGGATGGCAGGGCCAGAACATGAAGCTGTCTCTGAGTCCCTACTATATAACTGAGTTCATGGCCTGATTGCTACCGTCACCCATGGCTTGGCTCCTTGCCCAGCTCCCTCCCTTCTTCAAATCCACTGTGGTGGGTGAGTGCATTGACTTGTTCTTCCCTCCCTCTGGTTGTCTGGCACTTTGGATCTTTGGTGTATGGTGTGGTAGCAGAGGGAGGAGCTTGGCTGCTGGTCTGCCTGTTAATGATAATGTCATTGTATATTGTGCAAGTGGTCAGCAGAAGAGTGGCATAGCAGGCTCTAGATTTTGGTGGAAAATTCATATTCTGTAGAAGATAACTTGCATGTAGGCAGGCTCCAATATACTTCGGACATTTCAGTTCTTATGAAGGCACCTGTTGAGACCTCTTTACTTTTTTTTTCTTCTTTCAAAATAATCACTAGCTATGGATTGAGTATCCAGTGAAACGGTAAAAAACTAGTTAACCTCATTTCTAAAAACTGAAGCTCAAATAGAAAAATTTTGAAACTCCATCATTGTTGAATCCCTCAAAACAAGGATTTGGGATTATGAATCCTAATCCCTTTATCATCCCAAATTTGGTTATTATTTTGTGTAGTCCAACTATGAGGTAATTACGAAGTGTTTTTATATGCACATAATGTTATCAAAAAAAAAAAACTCAAAAATCAGAACAATTGTATTTGAGCACTGTTTTATAAGGAAAAGAAAAAGAGTTTAAAAAAAAAAGTAACGAATTTTTGTTCATTTTCTGGGAAAGAGATGGCTTGTCCTGAATATGGTGAAGCTTCCAAGCCATGCATGAGTACGAGCCTTGGGGTGGAGAGGTAATGCCTTAGGCAGAGACTGCAGTCAATATCCTGGCTGAGTTGTGTCTGTATGAATCCCAGGGGGAGGGTTGGACAGAAGGAAAATTTTGAACCTGGAATGGAAGTTTGAGGATTTACATACTACATCTACCAAATGAAGAATCCTGAGTCCTGTGTTCCCCAGGCAAGCTTGTACTATCCAGTAGAAAAATTAGTGTGAATACAGGTGACATGCCAGTATGCATATCAAATAATTGACAGAGCTGGAACAACGCGTGCTTGGATTGCTAGTCCATTTCAGTTTCTTCTAGTTGGTATACATACTGTGTGTATAGAGGATGTACATGCTACATGTGTATGGGGGATACATGGTTATATGAGTAAGCAGATGAATAAAGAGAATATGGCTAGTGGATGCCATAGATGAAACGGAAATCAAAATTTTGATTATCGAAAGAGGTAGTATGGTATCACAGTGCAATGTCTGCCACTGGAGTAGTGTGACATGAAATGGTTTGTGTGTAGATATATGCTCTTGACATAAAAAATCCAAGAATAATTACATTGTAGTCTGTATAGAAAGTATTATATAATCATATTTTAAATGGTTGTATGAAAATGACTCTCCAAACCTGTCTTGTTTGCTGCATATTGTGCTCAGGAAGGACTTAAGCACCCAGTAGCTGGTTTGCTCATTTATTGCTTGCTTATTTAGTAAAAGCTTGAGTCCCTCCTCTCCCTGTCCTCTCCCTGTCCTCTCCCTGTCCTCTCCCTGTCCTCTCCCTGTCCTCTCCCTGTCCTCTCCCTGTCCTCTCCCTGTCCTCTCCCTGTCCTCTCCCTGTCCTCTCCCTGTCCTCTCCCTGTCCTCTCCCTGTCCTCCTCCTATTTTGGCTCTACTATTAGGAATGTAATTTTTAACACATACTACTATTAGGAATATGAGAATGTAATTTTTAACACATACTGAGTTTTTGGCTGTTCTTAGTCATGGGTAAAGGTGGGGTTTCTGTGTTGGGGTTTTTTGTTGTTGTTCAGAGGGTGTGTGTGTGCTTTGTTTTTAGCACCAGTTGCTGGGTCACTACAAGGGCTTTTGTTTCTAAGTGAATTGTATCCATCCTAGACCAGAGTGTAAGTGTATCCTGATCAGTGATAGATACAATTCCACTGTAGCAGGCGTTTCTTTTACAGTATGTAAAACAGTTGTTAATGAATGTACATCAGTAAGCACGTTTTCCATGACTGTGAGTGCTTGGTTGTCAGAAGATCATAATACTGTGAAAAGATCTGGCACTTTGATCTGCTTGGCCTTATGTGATCTTTGTAAAAATCCAAATGGTAAGAGTAGAATTATAAAACTGGCTATTTGCTGTAAAAGACTGAATGAACTTAATGCTACTATTTAACATGTTTTGGTTTGTGGGTTTTTTTCTCCCTTCTTACGTGATTCTTGGTAATGGAGACAAATTCTTCTGGATTTTATGAACTTGACTTAATTGCCCTGCCCCTCAGAAACTCCCAGAGTCACATTATAGTTTCACTGAAGTGCATGGGAAAGCTTCTACTGACTTCACTCAAGCCTGAAAATAGTTCAAATTATTTGAATTTTCCATCATTTGATATTGTATTGAGTGCACATACCTGTATTAAGTGCAGCATTTCTTATTCATTATGTTTTCAGTGCACACCCACTAAAAGTAAAATAATTTCTAGTGTTTGAGACAGGAATGTGTATTCCTGTTCCCATTTGTAGGAAACCAATTGCTATTAACCGTTTGTTGAGTGAACATTGAAATCTCTTTTTTTCTAGGAGTTATCATTTGAGATGCTTCCGTTGACTGGAAAAACAATAATATTTGACAGCTTTCCTGATCCTTCAGATACATGGGAAATAATTGAGACTATTGGAAAAGGAACATATGGAAAAGTTTTCAAGGTGTTAAATAAGAAAAATGGCAGCAAAGCAGCAGTCAAAATTTTGGACCCTGTTCATGTAAGCCACTTCAATTACTTGGTTTGTGCGTATTTAGTTGTAAGTTAATTTATGTAGTCTTTTTTTCTTTTACTCTTGGTAGACTATTTGCATAAGAAGCAATAGTGAAATAAACTGCTTCAGCCTGCTAAGTGTCAGACTGGCTATCAATACATTTTTTTGTATCATAGGTGATTTTCGAAGTGGTTGCATATGGTAGAAGTCAGAAGTATACTTACACTTCATTACTTTTACTTTTGGTTCCCCCTTGTTTATCTCTTACTTTCAGGAGGAAAGCTGATTAATTTCCTTTTCAGAACCAGGAGTCCTAGCTTCTTCTCTATTTACTGTTGTTCCCTTGGACTTTTTTTTTTTTTTTTTTTTTTTAATACTAGCCAGTAAGAAAATAAGTGCTTCTGATGTGTTTTCAAGCATCTATACTGAGGACATAGTTCTAGCTGAGTTACATGCTATAAGTGAGACTTTAAAAATAAAGCATGCTTTTTTTTTTTTTTTGTTATTGTTGATTCTGTGAATGTGTCAAAATATGTAGCTATCACAGAGGGATCCATCTTTTCAAATGGAAGATACAATGGCAATAGCTCCTACACACAAAGCACAAGGTGACTAGAAGGTGGAATTATTATGTTGTAGAGTATGCTTTTGTTTTAATAACTGACATTTGTTGGGTGGCAGATTAATGCTCAGAGAGTAGGGAGGAACATTATTTTGGTTTGTAAAGGCACAGCCTGTTAACTTCGGTGGTGCTGCACATGGCTTGGGATTTTTGAGAGGTGGCCCTGTCCATGGCAGGGAGGTTGGATTAGCTGAACTCTAGGGTCCCTTCCAACCTAAGACATTCTGTGATTCTATGATTTTTCTCAAGAACAGCAACCCAAAACACATGGACAAGGAGCTGTTCCTGTTTCAGGTGAGCCTTTTGAGCTCACACCCAGTATAGGGTTGTGAGGCATGTGCTTCCATGGCAGGACCTCTGGGCAGGAAGGGAAGAGCATGCCATGCTCTGTGAAATGTTGCAGGTCTGGAGCTGCACCACCACACTAGTCTCTGTCTGCCCCTGCAGATCCCACAGCACCAATTTATGAGCCCATGGCCCCTAAGTCCATGAAATGTGTTTGTGAGAAGGTAGCCTCTTACATTAGCTCTGCTGTGTTTCTTCTTGATCTGCTTTTTTATCTCAGCACACTTTCAAAGCGACAAAAGGAGGCTTGTCTCGACTCACTACCAGGTACCTCTCCCAAAGTAAACATTATTTGCAGCAAAGTGATAAGGATCTTGATGAATTCAAATGCATTGGAAAATTTGGTTTTTTACCTTTGTGCTTGTAGTGAATAGACAGGACTTTCTTGCAGTTGGTGTTCCTTTTAACTCTTGTACGGCAGGAAGCGCTTCTGCTTTCATTTATTCCACTAGTGTTCAGGGATTGTTCTGCCAATGACCAGGCCCAACAAGAATCATACAGCCAGCAGGAAGATGAACCAATACACAGACTGTATTGTAAACAAAGAGGACATTCCATGAATGATCGCGTGGGTTACAAACAAGTCAATCAGCTGGTACATAATTGACACCACCCCGAACTAAAGCCAACAGAGTAGTACTGGCAT
>NW_008609504.1:0-393 GCF_000691845.1 Merops nubicus
TGGTAGCTTGTCTCGAGAGCCAGGTGGGACCTGAGCAGTGTTTTTTGGGGAGGACTTTCTGTCTGGCTGAAGTTTGGCAGCTTCTCTGCCATGGTAGATGATTGCAGGGACCCCTCCCCCTTGGTGAGCGCTGGCGGTGGTTCCGTGGCAGGTGGGGGTTGGTTGGGTGGTGGATGGGCTGCGAGAGCAAAGGCAGCGCTGAGAAGGACACTCCTGCTGCCTCTCCTGGCCACGTCCGTGTTCCTAGTGCTGGGCTGGGTTTGCTGTTGCACAGTGGAGGGCAGCCACGACCCCCAACCCCACCACGTCTGCTCCTTCAGGAGCTCATCAGGGTCAGTCAGGGAGGCCCCCACCCTTCAGGAGTGAGGTTTGGGAGATGCTCCTGCCCGACGC
>NW_008609504.1:416-1828 GCF_000691845.1 Merops nubicus
ACAGGCCCCGCCCCGACGGGGGGCCCAGCCGTGCCCCGCCACGTGCAGCTCCCCATAGACCTCCTTTAGGTTCATGTCTGGTGTCCCTGCAGAAAAAACATCTCCTTGCACCGAGCAGATGGTCAGGCTCTGCCCAAGGACCATCTCTGTGCTTTGTGACCCAAAATCTCAATTTATGATGCCAAATCCTGGCTCTTGGTTTGTTCTCCACCATGGCAGATGAGGTGCTTAGGGCTGTGGTTTAGTGGTGGACTTGGTAGTGTTAGGTTAATGGTTGGACTCGATGATCTTAAAGGTCTTTTCCAATCAAAACACGTCTGTGGCAGTGTGGCCATGGAGCCATCCTGTTTGCTGTGGGGCACAGGATTGAATCCATCTCAGAGGCTCCAGCCTCTGGTTACTGGAAGCTCTTCAACTGCTTCCAGTGCTCCCCGTAGCCACAAACACCAAGTCCTCTGGCCAAGCCTCAGTTCCCACGTGTGCTTTAAAGCCAGGAGGAGCTGGGCTGGGCACACTGGTCCCTGTGTTGCAGGGAGCCAGGACCCAGTCTGGGCACTGGTGGCCGGGGTCCATGGCATGGCTGGGGGCAGGCGGGCGTGAGGATGTCCATGCCACACGCAGGGTGGGTGGCACGTAGCCACAAACACCAAGTCCTCTGGCCAAGCCTCAGTTCCCACGTGTGCTTTAAAGCCAGGAGGAGCTGGGCTGGGCACACTGGTCCCTGTGTTGCAGGGAGCCAGGACCCAGTCTGGGCACTGGTGGCCGGGGTCCATGGCATGGCTGGGGGCAGGCGGGCGTGAGGATGTCCATGCCACACGCAGGGTGGGTGGCACGGTGTGGAGGGGATGCCAGGGAGGTGAGGAGGTTGGGTGGCATGGTGGCCCAAGATGGGCTTGCTGCTTGAGCTTTGGTCTGTGGTGTTGGAAACCCCCTTTGTCTGTCATCTGCCCAATGCATTGGTGGCATTGCCCAGGCACTGCCAGGCTGAGTCCTCCCACCTAGCGCTGCCAGCCTTCTCCTTTCTGTTTTTGGACCCTGCTGATAGGGAACTACCTCAAAGCCCAGCCTCGGAGGGGTAGGTGGCCAGTTCAGACAGGGTGACAGCACTTCCAGCCTTGTCCCACAAGAGCTGTGGGGGAGGCTGGTTGAACTCGGCTGGAGCCAGTTGTCCCTGTCCAAAAGTGGGTGCCCCCTGTCAGCGACCTGGCCTGGGGGCTGCCGCTCATCAAGTCTGGCAGTGGCAGCTTTGCCAGGGAGAGCCTGGATAAAAGAGCCTGTTTCCCAGCCCAGCATCCCTCGCTTTACCTGCTGATGTTTTTGGTGACTGGCTGCTTGGCACTGCAGGAAGGGACCTGCCACCTGCACTGCTGAGCCTGGGCTGATACTCCCTCTGATCCAGGCCCATATTCCCT
>NW_008609505.1:0-5272 GCF_000691845.1 Merops nubicus
CGCTCCTGGGAGGACGAAGACGACTGCAAAGAGGGACAGACATGGGAGGGGTCAGGAGGTGGAGCTGTGCTTCCCAGCACTGGGGTGGAAACCGGCGAGCCCACCTGGAAAATACTCCGTGGAGCTTGTAGGGGGCTGGAACTTTGATGGGCAGCACGCTTGGTGATGTGAAATACGGACAGAGAGGCCAGCCCAGGGGGGGTCTGTGCTGCCCAGTCCCACCCCAAACCCACCTCGCTCTCCCAGTCAGTCCAGCTCTGCTCAGCCCCATCCCTTGGACCTGCAGCATCCCAGGAAGCTCCAGCCCAGCTGTTCCCCTGCATGGTCAGGATGTGCCCTGTGCAGGGATGCTGGAACAGCCAGGGATGCTGGAATGGCCAGGGATACTGGAATAGCCAGGGATGCTGGAACACCCAGGGATATTGGAACACCCAGGGATGCTGGAATACCCAGGGATACTGGAACACCCAGGGTTGCTGGCATGCCCAGGGATGCTGTACACTGTTAGCCAAGATCTAGGGCTTTCTTAAAAACATATTTGGAAATCATGGTGCATGTGGCCCTCTAGGAATGGATGAGCTGCCTAGGATCTGATGCCATGGGGCTCAAGGGGCATTTCACCAAAAAAAACAAGGGATTTTGGCTTCTTCTTGCCTGCTGCTATGAGAAAGTGAACATTACCGAGACAGTGGAGCTGGGGGTGTTGGTCCCATAGCCAGAGGAGGGTAGAGAAGCCAGTGACCACCTTCTGCCATCAGCCCTGCGGGTGCAAACACCAGTCACACACAGGAAAAAACCCCAACGAATAAATGCAAATAAGTAACGTCAGAGCAACACGGATGGGGAAGGGGGATGGTTTGGCTTGAATAATAAAACCCTGCAACCACTTTTCAGAACGAAACTGGGTGAAATAAGAAGGGGTTGCAGGTGAGGGGGCTGCTCTGTGTGCAGGTGTCCACAGGGACAGTGACAGCGAGCGGGGTCCCCACGAAGGGCCAGTGCTGGGGGTCAGTCTGGAATCCATTTCAGCCAGAAAAAAAACCCACCCAACTCAATCATGAGACTCTGATTTTGAATCAGAACAAAATTCAGCCTGCTGAGCCTTTGTTCTGTGGGAAACTGGGATTGCTGAGGACCCATCCTGAGCCCCGCTATAAACAGGAAGGCCCCGGCTCAGACGCAGGGAAACGTTTCCTCTTGGACACGTTTCGAATGGCCGGGGCAACGTTCACGTCAGGATGAGGCCCTTTCACCTCCCAGCACCGCTTCCTGTGCGGGGCCAAGGACGGTGGGACCTGGCAGGGTGCAGGATCTGGCACCACGGCGTGTCCTTGCTGCCAGCGAGCCCACCAAGCCCCAGCTCTGCTGTTTCTCTCTGTGATGAGCATGAAAAGCATCAGGAAGCCTCCAGCTTTTTTCCATGTGATGATCGATGGGTTAAAATCAGCCATCTGCCCCCATGGGTGCAATGAATTAATTGGCTAAAGAGGATTAGGGCTGTCTGTGTCTTCAGCAGGGTGGGTTGGGGAGGGGATGCAGCAAGAGCTGCCTTCCCTGGGGACCCAGCTGAGCATCCGTCCCCAAACGGCGTCGGAGAGGGTCCGACCCGGGGCTGAGCTCATGGCTGGGGATGGTGTGATGGCAACGGGGATATTTCTGCTCCCAGAGCTGCAGGGAGCCCGTTCCCAGAGGAAAATCTGCCCAGGGATGCACACAAAGAAGGGTCGTGACGATGAGGAGCAGACACCCCCCCAGAACACCCCCCAGCCCAGCCCTGGTACTCGCCTGTCAGTCCGAGGAGCATGGCTGGGGTGGTGGGAGGCACCAGGCACAGCAGAGCAAACCCCACCAGAGCACACATCAGGGAGGAAAAAGGCACAAAAAAAATCAAAACAAGTCATTGGAGCTCAGCAGAACAGTCCCAGCTGGTGAATGATAATTATTATGAGTGGATATTAATGTTCAGGGGGGGCTGGGAGCTCACCTGCGAGCGAAGGGGAAGTTGATGGAGGTGCTGGCAGAGAAGTTGCGTGGGCTGTCCAAGGGGCTGCTCCCAGCTGAGGGGAGAAAGGGGGAAAAGTCACCCCAATACCCACCCTGGCACCATGCCCGGGGTGCCACGGGTGGCTCCTCCAGGGGAAAGTGCAGGTAAATCACTCCCCAAGCTATTCCCTCCTGGAAAAGCAAGGAGCCAGCCTACTGCTGCTAAAAAGGTGCTGCAGAAGCAGAAGGATTACCCTCCAAAATATTTGGGGAGATGCTCAACCCATCCCCTGGCACATCCCTTACCTGTTGGCACGGAGAGCGGGGAGAGCGGCCGCGAGAGGGTCGGAGAGGGGGTGCCCACCACTAAGCTCTTCCTATTGCTGCTTCGGCAACTGGGGGGGGAAAGAAGGAATGAATTTGGGGAGGTAAAAGACAGGCAGGGCTGGATGTGCTCGGGGATGTACGGGGCCATTGGGATGTGATGCCCTGTGCCAGGGGACACGGCTGCCATCGCCCCCATCGATTACGGATCTCCTGCCACAGGCAAGATCTGTCCCTGGCTCAGTGCTGCCAGAGATGGGTTGACAGGGTTATTTTTAATGATAAACTGTCTCGTCGAGGTCCCACTTCTGGTTTTGGGTGGCTGGGGAGGGCAGAAACAGGCAGCTCCTTGGGCAACGGGCCGAGGGCAGGAAGAGAAAAAGGGATGTAAAAGGAGGAAGTGATGGAAATGCCAAGAGGTTTCAGGCCACAACCCAACCTGCTCCATCCCACAGAAAATGCCCCCAGTTCCTATAATTCTCCTTACATTTGGCAGTGCCCCTGTCACAGCGGGGAGGACAGTTGGTCCCCGACCCCCTGAGGCTTTGTGGTGTCACGGGGCATTTGTGGTGCCACGGCAGGGCTCCAGCTTGGCCATGCTCTGGCAGGCAGCAGGAGGAAGCCACATGCACCCGTGCTGGGTGAAAAGCAGCAGCACACACGGGCCCACAGCACTGACACCTCAAACACCCCAAATCCCCCATCTCAGGGCTGCACTCCAGCATCCTGCAGAGCTCCTCTGGAGCAACCAAAAGGCCACATCCACAAGTGCCACGTCTCCACCTCACCATCTTCATTCCCACCCTCCCAACTCACAAGATTTCAACACTTCTTGTAGGAATTTCCTTCTTCCTTTCCTTTCAGACCTCCTCCAAACCCCAAGCCCAAGGCTGCCTGGCAAGCGTGGCCCAGCCTCAGGAAGCCCACATGCCCAGAGGGATGCTGCAGCCCCACTCCTGCTGCACAAAGCCCATTTCAACCCCATTTAAAATATGATCAACTCATTTAAGTTCTCTTTTACTCTGCTGAGAGGGAACTACAGACATCCACAGCACAGAGCGAAAGCTCCAGCACAAGAACCACCCTCCCCTTCCTCTATCTGCACTTCCTCGGGCTGCAGATTCTGCAAAGGAGATGCTGAATTTCCTCACCAGGCTGGGAATGGGAAACCACACGGATGCCACTAATTAAAGGCCAGTGTTTAACATCACACCACAGCCAGATACACCCCAAAAATCAAGAGGATCACCCCAGAGTGAAGGGATTCTCCCCCAGAACCCCAAACCAGCAGCGAACAGCAGATGTGGTGTCTGGGGTGCAAAGGATGGTGTTTCACAACACGTTGTCCCTCCAGGCTGATGTACACAGCACCAACACGTGCCCAGCACCAGTGACGTGTTGTCAGAGCTCCACATGTGATGCCTGTCACCCTCTCACCCCTCGCTGGCATCTGTCCCCACTACAGGGCTCCTGCTCCCACCCTAAAACTGGGAGCCCCAATTCTTCTGCTCGAGAATGAAGGTCTTGGCCAAGTCAGCAACTGGGGAGGTTGCTCGGGGACCCCCCCAAAACCCTCCTCTGCTGGCTGCACCCAGGAGGAGGGGTCCTTGGGTGCCTCCCTAGGACCACCCCAACCACGCTGCTCACCCAGAGCTGCAGCAGTTTTGGGGGGCTCGGAGCCTCCTGCTCAGCAACGGGGGGGAGGGAACCCTCCCCCAGGTGACCACCCACCCCTTCCCACCCCTGCCTGGGCCCCTCCATTTGCTCTTCTTGCTGAAACACCGATTGCAGCACCCACAGCTCTAACCCCAGGGCCCAGCACCCACTCTGGGAGCGAGAGCAAACCGCAGCCCGGTGCCGCCGCCAGCTCCGCGTGCCGGAGGGGAAACTGAGGCACAGCAAACAACCCCCCTCCAGCACGGGGGGGGCACAGGCAGAGCTTTATGAGCCAGAGGGGCTGCGCTGAGCACCGTTTGGTGATGCCACGGGGGCCGGGGGGGACACCCCAGGGATGAGGGGCTCGCTCCTGCTCGGTTTCAGTTTGGGAGTGCAAACAAGCCTCGGCCGAGCCGGCCCAGCAGTGGTGACCCGGGGAGGGTGATGCTTCCTGCTTCCTCCTGCTCCACCCTCAGCTCTGCAACCATCTTGCACCACTTTACCCCCCCTTCTCCTGCCACACCATCTCCAGCTGGTTCCCATCCTTCCCCGCACGGAAACCTCAGACTAGAAGCAAGCCCCGGGGTCGAGCCGAGCTGCCGAGCCCCCGAGGCTGCCGCCCTCTCTGCCTCCAGCACTTCCCTGCACGTTTGGTACCAAAAATGGAGTGGAAAATCGGTGTCAGCATCTCTGGTGCTGCTCGTGCTGAGCCTCTGCCTCGGCCCCACCGCCCAGCGCTCGCTGCAGAGGATGCGGAAAGTGTGTGACAACCCCTGTGACCCCAAAGGCTGGAGTAAAATAATGTGTCACCCACCCCGAGGCTGCCTGAGAGGAGGAACTGCTCCACCAGGATCCGGGCGAGAGGGTGGCAAGGAGTCACACCGGGGGTCACACTGGACCACCCGCTATAGGCAGGGGCACAACACCGGCCCACCCGCTATAGGCAGGGCCAGAACACGGGGGAGGCACCATCTGAGCCCTAAAAATTCCCAGGATGGCAGAGCAGCGTGTGTCAGGTGCCAGCCTGGGCAAATATGAGGCAGAAAGCCAGTGGTTTGGGGCAGAAAACAGGCAGTTTGGGGCAGAAAGTGGCTGTTTGGGGCAGAAAGATGGTAGTTTAGGGCAGAAAAGAGGCAGTCTGGGGCAGAAAAGAGGCAGCCTGGGGCAGAAAGCTGTCGGTGTGGAGCAGAGAGGTGTCGGTGTGGGGCGAGGCGGGTGCAGGGTGCTGGGAGCAGCCCAGCTCCCAGGGCAGGGTCAGGAGATAAGGCAGCGGGCGCAGTCTCAAAGGCCACAGGGGTGGCAGCAGGGG
>NW_008609505.1:5331-5566 GCF_000691845.1 Merops nubicus
ATCCCCCTCAACGGGCGCATGGTGCTCACATGCCTGGAGATTTGGGATCACCACGTCCTGGAAAAATCAGTTTCCAGTGGGAGAAGTTTGTGTTTAACACCAGAACCTGCCAAACCCAAGTTTCCCCGTGACGTTTCCCCTCCGTGACTTACGACCTGCCTCCGGGGATGGAGGCTGGGAGGGGAGAGGCCCAGGACTGGGATCTGGGTGGTGAACTGCGACACGCTGCCTGGCA
>NW_008609505.1:5599-6612 GCF_000691845.1 Merops nubicus
CATCTTCACCACCCCACCAGGCACCTGGTATCCCCCTGCAGAGCCGCTCCAGCCCCTCAGCCCACCCCAGCTGAAAGCCCCAGTGCCGTGGATGCCCTTACTGACCCACCCCAGAGCACTGAGCAACACACGGAGCACCTCCCAAGAGCAAAACCCCAAATCCTTGCAGGGAAGCAAGGGGTAACGAGTTGCACAGAGACTTATTTATTTCTTAGCACTGCAAGAAAAGAGCCTAAAGCCTCCCCAGCCCAGGCCTGCATCCTGGGACGCACCCCTGTGCCACAGGTTCCCATCAGTGGGTAGGAACTGGTACCTGTCACGTCTGCTGGCACCTTCTCCTGCCTTGTGTGAGGTGTGAACAGCCACAGGCAGCATCCACGGAGAAGAGGAGCCCCGTCAGCCACGGCACCACCGGCCGTCCTGCCCCACGCCGGCCATCTCCACATCCCCCCACGGGAAATTAGGATTTCTCAACCCTCTTAATCCCACTAAATAACATCATATGTTTTCTGCCCACTGTAAAATAGGCCAGACCGGTTCTCGCCGTGGATTCTAGGAATACTGATGAAAGAAGAGCAAATCCTCTGCCCTTCATGGGAATTAGAGCCTCATCAAGCTCGGCTGGAGACGGATGACTGCCTAAATCATCTCTCCAATTACACATCTCTCCCAGGGCCCCCCCGGCTCAGCCTCTCCCAAGTTGGAAAACTCCATCCAGTGCTTTTTCTTATTTATTAAGGGTCCCCCTGGCCCGTTCTTGCACGCTGGCAGCAGCAGTTCCCACAAGCCAGGTGAAGCAGGCTCCTTCCAGGGATGGGATCGGGGCAGGATGGATTCATTTGCTAGGCAACCGCTGTGCTCTGTGCCAGCCCACGGTGATTTCAAGAGACATTTGCCATGGGAATATCTCCTCTCTGCCTCCACACTGCTTTAAACACCTTTTTTGATGTAAAGCTGTGGAAGGGTTTTATGCCCAGCCCGGCTACAGCACCCTAAATCTGCTGGATGGAGGT
>NW_008609506.1:0-5468 GCF_000691845.1 Merops nubicus
GCCGTGGGCCAGAGGGGTGAATCACGCTGTCGTCCCCTCGCTTCCCCGGGCTGTGCAATCGCAGCCGGTAATTACCGTGTTTATGGCACAGCGGTGGTAGGCGGCGGGAAGGAGGAGCGTGTGCCTGGGGCCGGATCCCCATGTCTGGATCCGTGTGCTCCCCTCCTGTGCCATGCAGCCAGCTGGCTGTGGAGCCTGTGTCTCCGTCGCCACTACTCACTCCCTGCTGGGCTCTCCTGGGCTGGGTCATGGTCCCCTCCTGATGCCCCTGAAAGCTGCTCCTGCTTTGTTGCAGTGTGCCCATTCCTGGGAGAGTGGTGTTATTCCTGGTGCCAGGTGGCCCAGTCTGGGTCCTGCCCTTGCTTGCATGGTGCCACCAGTCTGTGGGAGCTGCTCAGCAGGTGGTGGAGGATGAAGCAAGGCTGCAGGTGCCCTCACCTTCAGTATGGGGGCACTGGCAGGTCCCAACATGCAAGGACCTGGCGTCAGCAGGGAGGGGTGCTCTGCCTGCACGCCTCGGCTGCCATAGGGGCCCTGCTAAGCAGCCGGCTCCTGCCAGGACTTACTGTGACCCCCTGCAGAGGTATCCTGATAGGTCTCCCTGCAGCAGGTGACAACGTTGTCCTGGGGTGGCCAGCTTGACCGAGCAGGGGATACCAGTGGCGTGCAGCATCCCAACCCTGCCTGGCCCAGGAGGGGACCAGCCAGCACCACTGGAAGTAGTGGCATCACATGCCCTCTGGCTGGCAACTCTCAAGTAACTGAGCTGGCCTCTAGAACCTGCTGTCTGGAGCTACTGGCTCTCCCCAGGGCTCCAGGCAGGGAGCAAGCCCCGGCGCAGGGGAGCCTTCAGGGCACAGCCTCCTGCGTGGGGAGCACCGTGGGGATGGGGGCTGAGCCGCAGGCAGGGTGCTGCAGGCCCAGGGCAGGAAGCAGGCGGGCTGCTGGCCAGATCCTGTTGGCTCGAGTCTGGGTGTAGCAAGCGGCTGGACCTGTCCGGCGGTGCTGCCGCGGAGAGTTGCACAAGGAGCCAGGAATAGAGCGGCAGGAGGTGATTAGAGGCTGCGGGGCCCAGCTTGGCGGCAGCAATAAATAGACGAGGCTTAAGCCTCTGCCTACCTGGGTGAGGCTGTTGGGCACATCTGCCTGCACAGGGCAGCCACAACCTGTCCCTGT
This sequence comes from Merops nubicus, assembly GCF_000691845.1. Taxonomy (NCBI): domain Eukaryota; kingdom Metazoa; phylum Chordata; class Aves; order Coraciiformes; family Meropidae; genus Merops; species Merops nubicus. The sequence continues at coordinate 1,177 of NW_008609506.1, forward strand.
GGCTCCGTTCCTGCTGCCTCCCTTAGGCCAGCCCCTTCCTGTTGCCGCAAGCGGAGCCGAGGGGCTGGTGCTGGTTGGGAGTCCTGCCATACGTGATGGTCCAGCTGTGAGGATGCACGCCCCAGTTCAGTGGCCGCAGCAGCGTGGAAAAGTGATCCTGGCTGTCTCCTTCAGGCTATCTGTGGCTGCTGCTCCACTACCCTCCCAGGGCAGGTGCTGCCTCCGACCTTGCTCTGTCCTGCGGTATTGCAAATCCCTCCTGCCCGGCACCGTGACTGCTGAATTGGCAGCACTGGCTGCAGCCGGCTGCCCTCGCTCCTCTGGACACAGGTGTAGGCAGGATGCTGCCATCAGGGGTGCTCAGCATCCAGCCATGGGGTAGCTGAGCTCCTGTGCCCCATGGGGACCCCTGGGCAGAGTGCCACATTTTGTATCCAGCTCACTGGGAAAGCGGGTGCTGTGCGAGCTCCAGTTGTCTCAAACAGGGTGGGACAAGGCTGGTACAAAAAAAAAAAAGTCACGTAGTGCTTTCTGTCACTGCATACTTGCCCAGGAAAACCTGCCTGGGGAAGGTGGCTCAGCCCAAAGCTGGTGGTGGTGGCTGCGGCTGTCCCCAGTGGCCAGTGTGTGTGGGCACGGGCATCCTTCCTGCCCAGCTGGGGCTTCACGTCCCATGTCCTGTCCCCACAGGAAGGGTGCCAGCTGGGCCGCCCCAGGGAGAGGGGCAGCAGGAAGCAGCTGTTGTCACTCATTGTCCCCAGCTTGGCTGGGAGTGACAACAGCTCCTTCCTGCCCCATGATTCCGGCACAGCTGTGGGGCCAACGGGACAGGGCTGTTCCCACAGGGTTGCAGCCTGTTGTAGGGAGGGCAAGGTGCCATGGGACTGGCATGGGGTGACCCAGACCCATGGGGAGCACTGGCTGCCAGGGGTCCCTGGGAATGTGGTTGGGAGCTGTTTCATGGAGAGCCAGCTCAGTTCAGCCCGTTCCTGGGGTTGCTATGGGTTGACAGCCCCCAGCCCAGCAGTGCCCTTTGCCCATCCGCTGCCCTGGACACTGTGTACCTGCCATCTGGCCTGCAGCTGGTCCCTGCCAACCTAGGGTGGGTAGAGAGGAGCCCCCTCCTGCTTTGTCAGGACTGCAGCTCAGCCCCTGTAATCTCTTTCCTTGCTCCAACTCACCGGCTTATTTCCTGGCTAATTCCCCAAGCTATAAATACTGGTCTGCCTCAGAGGGCCTAGAGGCCACCTCATGGGTCAGGAGCTAGTTCTCCTAGCATGGGGGAAAGAGCTCTTCTCCCTTCTGGGGGACAAAGGATATCACTTGAGGGGGGCAGCTGTTGAGGGGCTAGTGGGACCTTGGGCAGGATTAGCTTTGGCAGAGTTCCCCCTGGCTGTGTTGGGGACTGTCCTGGGCAGGGTGGTCCCACAGGCACCACTGTGCATGGTACGAGAGGTCTCTAGGAACCTGTGGGGATGGGGAGGTGAGGAGCTTGGGGCCTGAAGGGGAGCCCTGTCCCTTGGATGAGCATCTTCCCCCTCCCCAGGCCGCAATGAGCCCCTGAAGAAAGAGCGTCCCAAGTGGAAGAGTGACTACCCCATGACGGACGGGCAGCTGCGCAGCAAGCGAGATGAGTTTTGGGACACAGCCCCTGCCTTCGAGGGCCGCAAGGAGATCTGGGATGCCCTGAAGGCAGCTGCCTACGCCGTGGAGGCCAATGACCACAGCCTGGCTCAGGCCATCCTCGATGGAGCCAGCATCACCCTGCCTCATGGTGAGGGACAGTGCCATGGTGGGTGGGGTGGGATGGGTGCTGAATGTCCTATGTATGGGCACATGGGGACCCCAGTTTTGAGAGGACAGGTTTTCCCAGCCACCATCCATGCAGCTCAGCCTGGACAAAGTAGGGCAAGGCATGGGCTCTGTCCCACTGCCTGGGGTGACCCTGTCCCCATTTGGGTGTTCCATGGGGATGCCCACCCACAGCATGTCACCCTGTTGTCCTCAGGGTCCCTGACGGAGTGCTACGATGAGCTGGGCAACCGGTACCAGCTGCCCGTCTATTGCCTGGCACCTCCCGTCAACCTGATCCTGGAGCGGAGCGAGGAGGAGGCGGCAGAACCAACGCCCGCCGGGAGTTCACCCTCAAGGTGCGGCTCTCCACTGGCAAGGACCTACGGCTCAGCGCCAGCATGGGTGACACCATCGGGCAGCTGAAGAAGCAGCTGCAGGCGCAGGAAGGCATCGACCTGGCCTGGCAACGCTGGTTCTTTTCGGGCAAGCTGCTCACTGACCGCACACGGCTGCAGGAGACCAAGATCCAGAAGGATTTTGTTGTGCAAGTGATCATCAACCAGCCCCTGCCGCCCAGGAACTGAGCCACCCCCGCACTGGTTGCGGGGAGAGGGCAGGGGGCTCAGGGGCAGTGGCACCTCTGGGGCTGCCCGTACTGTGTCCCAACCCTGCCGGAGCCAAGGCAGCCTTTGCTCCTCCCTGAGACTGCCCCCACCCGGGCGACCCCCCGGGAAGGTCTGCATGGGGCTGTGTTGCTGCGATGGCCCCTCGTGCTGAGGACAGACGCACGCTGCGTTTGCTGCAGGGCGTTTGAGACCAAATGTCTCCAGAGTGGTCAGTGTGGCCGTGGTCCTGCTGCCGGGCTGTGCTCGTGGGGAGAGGCTGTGACCCACAGGGCTGCGGCCCCCCTGGCCAGGAGGCCCCGGGGTGCTGGGCTGGGTGGAGATGTCTCTGCTCTGTACATAGTCTGTATTTATCAATAAAGACTTTTCATCCTTCCTCCAGCCCCTGGGCAGGCTGGGGAGGGCTGTCACCTGCAGCCGTGGAAGGTCCCCGTGCCCGTCCCACATCTGCACCCTCATTGCAGTGGGCACAGGGTGGCCAGGGAGAGCCTGCGTGACTCCGCTGTGCTCTCCGGTGCCACCACTTGACCCTGTCCCACCAGTCCTGGCTCTTTGCCTGCCTGGACCCTTCCCCAGTGCTGCTGCCATTGTCCCATTGCCATCCTGGCTGCTTGCTAGTGCAGAGCCACTGCCTACCTTTCCCGGTGCTTCCTCTCTGCAGGTTTCAGACTGTCCTGGGGCCAAGGAGGACAGTCTATGGAGGGGGCCAGTCCCAGGACCATCTTTGCAGCCACCATCCCTTGTCCTCGTGCAAAGAGTGCCTTTCTACGGCTGGAGACTGTGGACCTATGGGACAGGACACCCCAAGGTGGCCCTGGGAACTGCCTAGGAAGGTGCCAGTGATGTGACCTCATCTGTCCTTCCCCCAGATCCTGTGCTGGGGGCCGGTGCCCAGCGCATTAACTGTCCTGGCACAGGGCGGTGCCGGCCTCATCTTACAAAGGGGAAGAGCGAAACCCAGGGGGGCTGAACAATGTTCCTATTGCCGGGAATAGCTGCCGGCTCTGCCCACTGGCCCCACGTGAGGCCACCCTGCTGCCAGGCTGCCCGTGTGCAGTGGGGGAGGCTGTGTATCCACCAGGACCCTGGCAGGGCTGCTTGGGACGCTCTGTACCTGAGGTCATTCTCCAAAGTGGCATGTGGGGCCATGGCTCCTGGCATCACATGCTGGCTGCTGCTGGGTGAGAGGTCTGGGGGGCCAATTGCCTCCTTTTGCGATGGGCAGCAACCCCTCTGCGTGCCAGGGAGCTTCAGGTGATGCTGGTGGGTGCTGCAGTGTCCGTTTGCCTGGAGATGGGGTGATGTGAGCCACGGGGAGCATCCTGGCTGCACAGGGTAAGTGACATAGGCACAGGACTCACAGGGCAACCTTGGACCCTGTCTCCACTCTGCCAAGCTTCTCTGGACTAGCTGCCACAGGTTGGGCACACCCCAGCTCCCTGCAACCAGCATGGGGGTCGTGGCCAGCCTGGGGAGGGGGGCAGCAGGTCTCTTTAAGAGGGTGTGGGGCCAGGGAGGTGAGCTAGGGCCACCAGAAAGCAGGAGGGTGAGCTCATGGCAAAGCTGCCCCAGTCATGTGGAGCAGCCACAGCTGTTGATGCCCTTGGGCTGCGGGACCGAGGGGCCGGCAGCATAAAGCCCCGCGGCCAGCAGAGCCACCAGCAGCACCGGGGGCCCGGGCCACGCACTCCCTGTCCGTGGTGGCAAGGAGGAAAGGCCGCATCCTGCGCAGGGCCGTGCGCCGCGGGCAGGCATGGAGCTGGATGTGGAACGAGCCAAGGAACTCATTGAGCAGAAGCTGGCGGAGGAGGAGGAGGAGGAGAAGGTGGGTCCTTAGGGCAGGAGGACCTGCCCAGGCTGCGGCAGGGACCCGCC
>NW_008609506.1:5521-6122 GCF_000691845.1 Merops nubicus
GTCGTTCCTTAGGGTGTTGGACGTGAGGAGGCTGACAGCGATGCTGCCATCCTGGGGGGTACAGCGAGGTGGCCGAGGGCTCTCGGGGGCATCAGGTTCCCAACCTGGGAGCTCTTGCGCGTGGGGCAGAGCTGGGCAGCAGGTAGATGCCCGACTGATCAAGTAGGGTACGTGAGCAAGTGCAAGCCCTAGGGCTGCCAGGCGTCCTGTACACCTTAACCGCGAGCTGTGACCCATGCCCAGAGCCCACTGTTACGTGAGCAAGTGCAAGCCCTAGGGCTGCCAGGCGTCCTGTACACCTCAACAGCGAGCTGTGAGCCATGCCCAGAGCCACCTATGCCAGCAGGCTGGGGACAGAGGCAGTGGGGCTGCTCCATGCCCAGCAAGGACCTTGCAGCATGCCCTGTGCCCATGCAGCGACTCAAAGGGGATGGGGCACGGGAGCCACCGGCCGTGGAGCGGATGAGCACGCCAGAGCTGGAGGAAGAGAAACGCTGTGGCCCCAGGAACCGGGGCCTCGAGACCGTCAAGGTGAGAGGGGTAGGGGCGTAGGGGTGGCGGGGGGCAGCTGGGGGCAGAGAAGGCAATGGGAAATTGCGTG
>NW_008609507.1:0-1540 GCF_000691845.1 Merops nubicus
GGGGTGCCAGGGGCTGTCTGGCAGCACGGGCAGGGCAGCCCCAGTCACTGCTGCCCCTCCCCTGGCAGGTGGGCCTGGCCCAGGGCCTGAGCTACGTGTTCCGGGTGCGGGCCGTGAACCAGGCCGGCGTGGGCAGCCCCTCGGACACCACCGACCCCGTCCTCGCTGAGACACCCCCAGGTCTGTGGCACCCTCCTGCTCTCCACCCCGCCCCTGCAGGTGTCCCGGGGCACCTGAGGGTTATTTAGCTACACAGGGGACACGGGTCACCGTGCTACAGGTAACAGGGGTGACCTGGAGTGGAGTCAGCACCTTTAAGGCTTTAAGAGAAACCACCAAGCTATAGGAGGGAAGTTACAACTGCCACTCCTATGGCAGCCACTTCAGTTCCACAGGTGGGAACCAAACAGACTGTAGGACAGGTGGAGACCTCGGGTCAGTAATCCTGAAATAGTCTTTTTCACTCATATGAACAGAGGTAAACACCACCAGCACTTCTGGAAATAAATGCTGTGCATCGTTATCCTAATGAGAACACTTCTATACTTCTCACAAGCAACAAGGGACAGGACATAAGGAAGTGGCCTCAAGTTGCCCCAGGGGAGGTTGAGGTTGGCCCTGAGGAACAATTTCTTGCCCTGGAGGGTTGCCCAGGGCTGTGCCAGGCTGCCCAGGGCAGTGGTGGAGGACACGGGTTAGCAGATGTCTGGAAGTTGTGTAGATGTGGTGCTGAGGGACACGGGTTAGCAGTGGACAGGGTAGAGTTAGGTGAAGGGTTGGACACAGTGGTCTTAAAGGTCTTTTCCAACCCAAATGGTTTTATGATTAAAGCAAATGTAAAAGGTTCTGTGGTTCAAATGAACCTTCTGGCTGCAATTCTTTGCACACCCCATAAACTGTCATCAAAAGATTCATGTGCTAATGATCTGCAGGAAACAAAACACTAATGAAATATCGAGTGATGAATTTAAATTAAACTGTTAAAAATTTGCAAATATGCTGCTGCTTAGTAAAATATTTGTAGACCTTAAACTTTGTTTATCATATATTGGAGCTCAACACGCTTCATTCCTGTGAGGGCTGGTAAATAGCAGTGGCAGAGTGGGAATATTCACCTGACCTTTCCCTGAAGGGTGATGGCAAATTGTAAAGCCTGAGGAAGCTGCATGTGTGTCACGGGGCTGTGAGGGGAAGGACTGAGGTGCCTTCAGGTTCTGAGCTGGGATTCACCCCCAGGGCCTTCTGAAGGACAAGCTGGGTCTCCTTACCCAGCTGCAGGAGTGCAGGGACTGGCACGACAGGGTGGGTGACCTGGGCAGCCCATTGTGAGTTTCTGCACAAGGAGAGCTCTGGCTGCCCCTTACCATGGAGAACATTGCTGGTGAGAACATCATTCAGCAGATCTAGAGGCTGGTGTGGTGTTATTTTTTCTCCCTTCAGGTTTTTCCAGAGAAAAATACCATAACTCTCATGGTGCTTAGACTTGCTCAGATAAATACATCTGGAGCAACTCTGCTGGGAGGCCAGGCTGAGGGAATTG
>NW_008609507.1:1895-2823 GCF_000691845.1 Merops nubicus
ACTCTGAGCACCCTGCTCTAGCTGGGGATGTCCCTGCTCCCTGCAGGGGTTGGACTAGGATGACCCTGAAAGGTCCCTTCCCACCCTAACTATGATTCTATGGTAAATAATTTCTGATGCTCTTTAATATGTGGATTAAAGTAGGAGCTGTTCTTAGAGTTAAACCCCAAGGCTGCCCATGACTGCAGCAGTTTGTGCCAGCTGAGGAGGTGGCAAAGCTCTGCTTAACCCACCCTGCAGCTGCATCTGGATGCACTCGTGTGCTGGCTTCTCTGGCAAAGAGGCATTGCCCTGTGCTGCTCTTTCAGGAACCAAGGAAGTGGTGGTCAGTGTGGATGACAATGGAGTCATTTCCTTGAACTTCGAATGTGACCAGATGTCTCCAACCTCTAAGTTTGTTTGGTCCAAGAACTATGAACCAATCGAGGATGATTCTCGGCTGAACATCGAAACCAAAGGTGGAAAGTAAGAACCCTTGGAGGCAGCAGTAGTCTCGTGCTGGAGAGATCTAGGCTGGCCACAGAAATTCATCTTCTTGGGTGCCTGGCCTCAGTCAGAGTTACAGCTGCCTCATGAGTATGCTGTTCTCCAGCAGCTCCATGCTCAGCCCATCTGGAAATTGTAGCTCTGACAGAACAAGTCACACCTCCTGCTGAGGCAGCTGAGTTACGCTTAGGCATGGGACAGAAAATCTGTGCTCTGTCACAACCTCTCAATCAAGGCAAATTATTATTATTATTATTATTATTCCTATTATTATTTTAAATCTCCAAAGGGTAAAATTATCTGGCTGCTTGCAAAATGCTTTTGCCATGCAACACACCTGCAATGTTTGGAGGTGCTGGAGTGAGCAGGACTCCTCTGATGGCATCACCACAGCCTGTTTGGTAGCTGCTGGGACACCCTCCAGGCCTGCTCTGTTCCTGCA
>NW_008609507.1:3337-4810 GCF_000691845.1 Merops nubicus
GGGTCTCGTGGAGCTCCTGCCGCCGTCACGCGGGGTCGGCCCCGCCGTGGTCTCCAGAGGAGCTGGGTTTGCACTGAAGGCCTAAGATCCCTTGACTTTTCCTTTCCCCTGGTACATCTGTGTGTCACTGATGTTCTTCCCGACCTGCTGCAGCCACAGGTGCAGGTGTACAGTGTGTCTGTGTGACAGCTGGGAACAGATCTCCCACTGGCTGCTGCTCCTGCAGAACAGCCTTCTGTACGTACTCAGCAAACCTGGCCTGACTGGAGACCAGAATTTGAAAAACACTCTGACTTCACTCCAGCTGAAGTTAGCATAAGTTAAGGCTTAGCAAAGCAAGCAACTGTAGTGGTGCAGCTGGAATGACCTATAGATGCAGAATTCTGCTGAAACCCATTCCCTGCCTATTCCTGTAGCACCTGTCCATGTGAGCATCCTTCATCCCCCTTGGCATGGTGCCTTTGTCAGCTCCCAGAGCTCCCATGCCTTTGTCATATCCTGGTTGTAGCACAACTTGGTTCTTTTCACTGGAAAGTCACTTGAATAACCAGGGAAAAAATAATAATATTGGATTGTATAGCAAATCCTATTACACACAATGAGATGAGACCTAAACCTGGTCTCATCTGCTCCCACTGCACTCTCTTCTTTGTTCCAGGCACTAAAAGTCCATGTTCTGACATCCCCAGCCCTGCACACACACTGCTGGCACCTCTGCCCGCTCAGCCCACATCCACCTCTCAGCCCAGTCACAAACTGGCCCATGCCATCCTTCTCATTGCCTTCTGTGTCTTTTCCACACCAGCTCTGCTCTTCTCAACATCTTGTATCACCTTATGACAGCCCAAGCATCCCGTGTTTACTCCTGCTCCTCCTAGCTCCTCCCTCCCAATCAGGACAAGAGGAAATGGCCTCTAGTTGCTCCAGTGGAGGTTGAGGTTGTCCCTGAGGAACAATTTCTTGCCCTGGAGGGTTGCCCAGGGCTGTGCCAGGCTGCCCAGGGCAGTGGTGGAGTCCCCACCCCTGGAGGGGTTTCCAAGCTGTGGAGATGTGGGGTGAGGGACACGGGGCAGTGGGGACCTGGCAGTGCTGGGGGATGGTTGGACTCTATGATCTTAAAGGTCTCTTCCAACCAAAACTATTCTATGATTCTTTCATGCATTGTCCTGGTAACAGCTCACTTGCAGCTGTCCATGGGCAGGAAGGGCATCACTGCAGGACATCTCCTTCAGAGGAGACTGTCTCCCTTGCTTGAGCCACTGTGGGCACCAACAGAAACAGCTGTTGCCAGTAGGGCTAGAAGAATAAGAGTGAGCTCCTGTGGACCAACAGGAAACCTTGGTCATATCTCTGGATAATCTGTTCTAGGATTACCCAAGTTCTTAAAAAAGCCAGTTGCTAGGCACTGCTGGCTCAGCCTCAGCTCCCCCGCCCTGCTGCGGCTCTGCTGAGCTGCTGCCAGCTGCAGCTGGG
>NW_008609507.1:5148-6145 GCF_000691845.1 Merops nubicus
CTGCGCACGGGGCTGCTCTGGGGCACACAGACAGTGCTGCAGGCAGATCCCTGGGCACAGGGCTGCTCTGGGGCACACAGGCAGTGCTGCAGGCAGAGCCCTGGGCTGCTCTGGGGGACACGAGTCCCGCTCCGCCGCTGCCCGAGGGTCCCTGCCAGTGCTGCTGGTGAGCCCTGGTGGTACCAATGGGGTGAGCAATCCTGAGCACAAGGGCTGGAAAGTGCCTGAAGCTGCCAGCAGCTGCTGCTCCTGGAGCCACTTCCAGAGCCCTTTGCTGGTAGAGGAAGGGCACACAGGGCTGGCCAGCCCCTCGGGGCTGAGGGGTGAATGGCCTTTTTCCAGACACCAATCCTCTGCTGTCCTTTCAGCCCCTTGCCTAACAGCTCTGAGACCCTTCCTCCTCTCCGTGTTAGTGTGAGACATTCAGACCCACGTGCAGATCCAGGGGGGTTCAAAGTTGCCGTGGAGCTGGCAGGGAGACAGGCAGCACAGCCTGGTGCCAGCTCACGCCCGTTGCTTCCACGGGCTCCTGCAGCATTTCAGTCGCTTTCAGTGCCAGGGGCTGAGCTTCCTTCTGGCTCTGACAGGCCAGGTGGGTGAGGAAGGCTCCCGGGGGCCCTGGCAGCCCTGGGGCACGCTCCATGGGCAGGTCTTTGCCCTGAGCCCTCGTGGGAGTGCTGTCCCTCCAGGCCCTGCTCCCCCTGGCCAAGCCTGCATCTTCCTCGTCACCCTGTTTTTCCCCCATCGCTGCTGCCCACCTCCAGAAGCCTTGTTTTCACCAGAGACAGGTCCTGTGCCACTCAAGCACCAATGGGCCACCAGCATCCTGGCTTGGGCCAGCACTGGTGTGGCCAGCAGGAGCAGGGCAGGATCTTCCCCCTGGGCTGGGCACTGGGGAGGCTGCCCCTCAGATCCTGGGGGCAGTTTTGGGCCCCTCACTCCCAGAAGGACCTTGAGGGGCTGGCGCGTGGCCAGAGAAGGACAATGGAGCTGGGGA
>NW_008609507.1:6178-6795 GCF_000691845.1 Merops nubicus
CACTCGTTCCTTCCTGCTCTGCAGCTAGCCCCCTTGCCTCCGAGCTGGCAGTGGAGATTTTGGAAAAAGGAGAAGTGAGATTCTGGCTGCAAGCAGAGAAGCTGTCTGGCAATGCAAAGGCCAACTTTGTGTTCAATGACAAGGAGATCTTCAACGGGGAGGTGAGACCTCCCACTGCTCCTGTCTCCAGGAGTACCTGAGTGTTAACCTCCAGCACAGTCCCAGGCAGTGTCCCACACTAGTGCATCTTTGTGAGGAAGAGCATCTGCCATGGAAAGCAGCATCAGAAGGATTTTGTCCAGGGTTCTGGGCTCCAGATGAATCCTGCTGGATTGAGTTTATGAAGTGGAGGTGGATGACCTGAGGGCTGGAACCCCTCTGCTGGGAGCCCAGCAGGAGAGAGTTGGGCTGGGGCAGCTGAGAGGAGAAGGCTCCAGCTGGGGAGACCCCCTGGGGGCTGACAGGGCTTAAAGGGGCTGTTCAGAAAGCTGGGGGGGGACTTTTGGTCAGGACCTGTTGGGACAGGACAAGGGGGGATGGTTTAAACTGATAGAGGGAGATTTAGACTAGATATAGGGAATAAACTGTTGACCCTGAGGGAGGTGACCCCTGGACAA
>NW_008609507.1:6834-8491 GCF_000691845.1 Merops nubicus
GAGGTTGGACACAACTCTGAGCACCCTGCTCTAGCTGGGGATGTCCCTGCTCCTGCAGGGGGTTGGACTGGGTGACCTATAAAAGTCCCTTCCCACCCAAACCATTCCATGATTCTGTGACCTCCTGCCACCTTTGTGAGCACCACTTGTTCTGTGAGCCAGTGGGGACCACAGGAGCTGCTGCAGAAAGGTGGTCCCAGGTAAGCAGCTACTGTGGTCTTCAAGATTGTGGTCTTCAATCACTGCAGCAGCCCAGATTCATCCTGTCTCCCTCACCTCTGGCCCTGCTGTGGCCTTGTGCTCAGCTCTCCCCTCTCTGCTGTTTGGAGGAACTCATTACACCAGGGGAAGATTCCCAAGTGGGTGTTTCCAGCAGCAGAACTGTTACTCCAGAGACATGGCACAGCATGGGTTTGTGGCCATGCTGGTGTTGGGTGGAGGGCAGAGCTGCAGCATTCTGCAGGAAACCTTAAAATAGGGTCATCCTCAAGGGAGGTGTTGTGAGGAGGTGCAGTCCCAGCCTTTGGAGTGCAGAGGCACACAGAGCTCACCCACAGGGGGCATGCACCAGGAAACAGGCTCCACCCTGAACGGGTTTCTGTGTGTCTGGTTTTGTGTGTAGAGTTGGAGGTGGTGGGAATCTGAATACAGACAACAGGATTTCACCTAAAGATGGCACATAACATCTGGCAGATCTGTTCTGATACCCTGTAATTGTTGCTTTTCTTTCCATGCCTGAAGAAATATAAAATGAAGGTGGACCAGAAGACTGGCCTTGTGGAAATGATTATGGATAAACTCGAGGACAAGGATGAAGGGACTTACACTTTCCAGCTGCAGGATGGAAAAGCAACCAACCAGTCCAGCCTGGTCCTCATCGGGGATGGTGAGACAATCCACACCGGGCAGCAGGCTGGGAGGTTACCCCAGTGGCCACCTCCACCTTCCCCTGCTCCCAGCACCAGGGCATGTTCTGGTGGGGTCTGTGTCCCAGTGCTTAACCTTGTGCTTCTGCTGGCTTTAATCCCTAGTGTTCAAGAAGCTGCAGGATGAAGCAGATTTCCAGAAAAAAGAGTGGCACAGGAAGCAAGGTGAGAACGTAGATATTTGTAAGAATCACATAAGCTCTGTGGAGAGTTCACTTCTGGTTCTGTGTGCTAACCTGAAAGAGATGGGGTTGCTCTGTCACGTGGTTGCTTATAATGTAAATAATAATAAGGGTGGGGAAGCACCTTAAAATATAACAATATTCTGTAAAAAAAAAACCAAAACCAAAACAACCCCATTTGCCTTTGTTTTGTATCATGGATCCCATTGGTGTGACCTCTAAAAACACCCCTGTGGTTTTGAGCAGGTCCTCATTTTGTGGAGCAGCTGGGATGGGAGGTCACTGAGGACTGCAACGTGATGCTGAAATGCAAGGTGGGGGAAGGAGCACTGAGGACAACGTCCCAGGCACTGACCTGCAGCTGCTGGGACATGAGGGTGGGAGGGCACTGAGGACACAGCCCGTGCCTCTGAGCTCCCACCTGCACCCTGGGGAGTGACCGAGCTGCTGGAGCACGTGGGGCGACTGCTGGAGCTGCAACAACACCCCTGGGGAGCAGCTCCAGCTCCTCTCCTGGGGCCTGCAGGGCACCCACCCATGGCAGGGCAC
>NW_008609508.1:0-13602 GCF_000691845.1 Merops nubicus
TTTATTTTATATATACATATATATATATGGATAATGTCATTTATTCTCTATTGCTTCTCTCTGTGGAAGAAAAAAACCCCTCCCCCTCCGCGGAGCAAGCGCAGAGCAACTTCCTTAGTTTTGTCAAAGCCTCTTCCTGCTTTCGGGCTTTTATACCTTATAAGGCAGTTTTCTGTGTCAAACCTGAACCAAATCCGTTTCAGAAACTCTTCTTTTTATCTACCAGCTGCTAGATGATGACGAGAATGCAGAGCTGGTGATATATAGCGTAAAAAGTGATTCGGGAGAGGGCCCTGGGGATTCAGACTCCCTTATCTGCCCAGGCATGGCTCCTGGAGGCATTGAGTTGGGATGAAAGCCCTTAGAGGTGTCTGTAGGAAGCCGACCTGGAAGGGTTATATGATACCACTGGCAGAGGCACACTCGAGAAGTGTAAAACCGCAGTGTCTGTGGGGAGATTTTAAAGATGAAATATTTTATTGTAGGCATTATGCATCAGGCTTTTACTGGAAAGTACTGGTATATTTTCGGGGCTCTTCCTCTTTAGCTACCACTTATGGCATGCTGACTCTTTAACTGGTCTTTTTCTTTCACTTCTCATCCATCTTGCTAAACATACTCAAAGAAGTTCTCAGTGACTGCAGTATAGGTACAGATATTTGCAGTACTCTGAAAGGGCATGTTCATTTGAAAACCAAGTGCTTGTTTCTTGGAAGTACATGCTCAGCTTCCTTCAAGAGAATCTGTTTGGTATAGGACGTTAATAAATGGGCCTTTAAGAAGGGCAGCTATATATATGTCTATAATGACTGCATGTTTAACAGTAGTATGAAGAAGTCATAACTGTAGAGTTAGAGCAAGAACTAAAACTTTGAATTTTGTGGAATGAGAGCATGTAGCTTAGTGTAATGGAAGTATATGCGAGTTTAACATGATGTGTTTATGCACTGTTTATCTTTCAGAATGAAAGATCTATAATGTACTCTTGACAAATGCCACTAGAGGCTTTTTCCTGTCTCACGTGTCTGTGTATTGCAGGTAGTCCCATTAAAGTTAGTAATTATGTCTTTATAGGTTGGCAAAATACAGGTTGTGACTGCTGGAGTAGAGAGATTCCCTCAGAGCTTTTAGTTATGCTGAGCAGGAGCAATGTGGTAGCATACAGCTGTGTAAGAAGTGACTTTTTCTTGTTAATGTGAGAGGTAGACTGAGGGACCTGGGTGTTAAAACATGTTCCTGGGGAAGATCTGCTAGTACTCCATTAATCAGCTTCAGTGCATGAGGCATACTCTGTAACACTCTTGAATATAGTGTTGACCAAGTCTTTCTGTTTATTTCTCCCCCATTTTCAAAGGTCTCTCTACAATACTGTTGTATTGTGCACCTGTAATTTTATTAATGCAGCCCAACCTATTCTGCTCTCCAGGCTTTTAGTTTCCCATGCACTTTATAGTTCAAGGTGGTTGTTGTTCCCTGAAATTTTGCTTCAGGAAACTGGAGGCAAAGACTTTTAGTGTTGGAAACATTACAGAGCATTAGGATTTTTGGAGTTCATTCACTTCAGTAGAGAAAGGTATAAAGTAGTGAATTTGCAAAGGAAAAAATCTAATAAGTGATAAATAAGGAATGAGTGGGTGGTAGTGTGGTGGGATGTAATAGAAAAGCTATAAGCACTATTATGCTTCTTTCTTAAATTACTGCATCCCTCCCAGCCCATCTCATCTTGTGTGTATAAGTGAGAACATGTCACATGAGTGATGTCAGCTTTGTGCTCTGTGCTACTCAGTTGAGGTCTCACCCAGGGTACTGTCTTGTCTACCAAAATGAAAGGAAGCAGATAGGCCCTGGAAACAGGAAAGGAAAGATGTTTTGAAAATGCAATCAAAGCAGAAAGGTTGAATGGATGAATCACCTTGTTTAGAACAGGCAAGGCTTTAAAAGTGCACAATTTTTCCAATAAGTAGGGTTTTTGTAGAGAGAAGATGATAATTAATTTACAATCCAAAGAGAATTTACCTTAATAAACAAAAGGCATACGTAGGAGAGTTATTAGGGGTGTCTTCTGATATGTGTTGTGCCTGTAACCACAGGCTCAATTTGTTGATCTGTGTGTGTGTGTGTGTAGGGTTTTTTTTTTTTGTGTGTGTGTGTTCATTTTTGCCAGCTAAGATTGAAGGGAAGGCAATGGATGAGAGAGTGACAGAGTTCTGCTTTTTGGCATCAGCCTACACAGATGAAACAAATTTTAAGCACCCCTTTCTGGGCATACAGAGACCAAAGGACAGAGGAGGTTGGGGGAGATCATGTGATCCCTGTTGTCTGAGGTTGTAACAGGTTAGTCAAACTTTTTAGGGATTGTCCAAGTACACGTCATGCAACTGGAGCTGGCAAATGGATGAAGTCAATGACATGCCAGTCATATGATGGGTGCAGCAAAAAGTCCTCCAGTGTTGCATTTTTTATCTTGAAGTTTTCATCCTTTGCTTAAGCAAACCTGATACCTAGAAAATAAGGTAATTGATACCTAGTAAGAGCAGGTAAATACTTAATAGTGGTTTTAAAAAGCTACTTGTCTGAAGCAGTGTCCTCTTAATTACACAATAAAGTTACAGGCACAGAAATGAAAAATCTGAAGAGCTCAGTTTTACACAATTGTTAAAACCAGGATTTTTTTTTTTTTCTCTATAATTGATAGCACTGTCTGGTTTACCTTTAAATATATTGTTGTTTTGTTGGGAAGTGTGTAAAACAACATTGTGGACCTTATTGTCAGGAAGTCTCTGTCCATGTTAATACGGAATTCAATTTCACCTGGCTGCTGGGAGCCCCTTTCTTTCCCTTTCCACAAAATGTGCACACCGTGTCCCTCAACAATGAGCTGTGAGGTAGCACCTGTGTGCAAATCATTTCAGGTCCTTCAAACACTGGTAGGTTTTTGTGGTGTTCGCTAACTTAGACTTACTTCAGGCTGGCGTATCTAAGGATTATGTGCCTTTTAAAATAAACATGCAAAAAAATAAAAATAAGATGGAGTTATTTCCATGAAGTACATGCACACCACACCAAAGAAATAAAAAAGCTTTTAGTAATTTTTTTAGTCTCAGTAGGCTGCAGTCTTTTGCTCTGTGCCTTCTGAATGTTTGAATAGTTCTTGCTGCATGTTCTACAGGCAAACACAGCACAGCCTGGAAGTCATGATTAAAAGCTCTTCCTACGCCACTTCAGAATTTGGCTTGATTAGGTTGACGAGTAGATTTTAGCTGTGTCTTTCTGTGTGAATGCAGTTATTTTTCCTTAGTATAAACCTGCATAACACTGAATTAGCTCGTTTAGGATGTCATATAATTGCAAGTGTTCAAATTAATGGCTCTACAGCTGAGCTGAAGTGGCTGTGTAACCTACTGCAGTTCCAAAATGAGAACTTAATTTTTAGAAGTTAAAGTGATTTAAAGAAAATTATTTGTATTTTCTATACCTAAACTTTCTGTTTTCTGTAGACTTGTGTGCTGTTTTTCTGTGGCTGTCAGGAGGATCTGTTCAGTACAGTGTCACTGGTAACCAGCTTTTCTAAGGTACCTGAGAGTCTTTTCATGGTAAGGTCATATGTTAGTTAGCCTTCTCTTGAGTGGGGTGGTTCTGTGATTGGGAGGGGAGGAAATATCAGTTGTCTTTCCTGCATCTCCTCTCATATGCCAACCTAGGCCCCTCTTTCACTTCCCTTAAAGGAGTCATGAGTGTGTTTGGTTTTTTTTCCTCCTTTCTTGAATACCAGGGGAGAATTAAAGGCTTTAGGGCTGACTTGAAAAGACTCCTCACGGTTTGTGCTGGGAGCACACCTCAGCACCGCACAGCACCCTGGGTGGGTTCCCTCTGAGCTGAGAGCCTGGAAAATCAAGGCTGCTCAGGATCTCCATGCTTTCTGGATGTGGAGTTGCAAGGTGTTCTTTGGAATGAGTTACATGTATCTCGGAGAGTCTCTCAGATGTTCAATTTCTACAACCAGTTTTGCTGTGAATGAAGGAAGGATAAACTTGGGCACCATGAAACCTCAAAGAAGCTGAAGCTGAGCTGGTGCTCACGTAGTGCTCACAGTGGAGCGAGCTTTGCATTGGGGACTTCTCTACAAACCTTACTTCCCTAGTTTGTCTTTTTGCAACACCTGTATAGCTTCATCCTCTTAGTAGAGCAAAGTATTTATGAGTTGAGTGTCTTCTGATGTGAGAAGTTATGATAGGTTTACATCGTCTGTTTCTCTTTTGGGTTTTGATCTGGTAATGTAAATGAGTAAAAGATCCATGAAAAGCCAAAATTCTTCAACAGATAGCAAAGATACATGAGATGAGAAATCCAGTTCTGTGAAAAGAAGGTAAGGGGAAATACCAGCCTGTATTTTGTTTGCTCTGCAACTTCTTTAGTATCTTATATTGGATCTTGACATGACCGTTCTTTCCTATTGTTCCAGACGTGTTATTTCCACAGATTTTCAATCATAGCTTCTGTTAAATTATTTCAGCACTGTGATTTTGTTGCAGCTAATATTTCAGCTGGGTACTGTCGTAACTTTCTGTGGGTTCCAGTGCTCATGAAAACATTCTCTTTTGCGATGAATTTTCTGTGTTGTGTCATCCCAGCAGTAATTTTTCTGTGTGGAAAGCATGAACAAAATAATTCCTTAATGGAATATGGAAAAAAAATATTCCTCCAGGATCTCTTGCTTGCCAGTAGCTGTAGTGATTATGGAGAGGGAAATGTTTCACCCTTAACATAGAAAAAGGAGTTGCGCTAGATCCAGAATTGTGGTGTAATAATTTTTTGAAAAAAATTATAGTAAATAGGTTCTGAAGACCCGTGATGACCTATGGTGTCTCTTAAGTGATTCTTATACATCACATGTTATAACACTGAATGCAGAGTGTACCGCATAGGAGTAATGGGAATTCAGTGGGGAATATATATATCCCCATACACACACAGACACACATATAAATGTTGGAATTCTGTTACAGGAATCAATTTACATCTTATTTGAATGTGTCACAAGCTATCCAAGATGCATGGCACCTTCCTGTCCTTCTGTTTCTGCTGCTCTTTTCCCCTGCATCCCACCTGTGTTTGATAAAGATCTGTATCTATATATAGATATAAATTAAAAGAAGGAGGTGGGGGGCAGCATTCCTGAGTACAGGAGAAAACCCACTTGCATCCATGGGCTGAATCTGTAAAGTTAATGGTAAATGACTTTCTGTGCACAGCAGAGCTCCTGCTTGTGTGTGCGCGGGCAGCTGGGGCAGTCACTGAGACCAGAGTGGGGGCTTGGTTGTGAGGAAAGCTTGGAGGGAGGGTGGGGGTGTGGGACAAGGCAGGTTCACTTGTTTTCTGGTTGTTGCTTAGTACCTGGCTTGCATATTCTGCCCCGGAAGTAAGTTGAGCGCATGAGTGTGATGGATATTTGATTGTCAAAATTAGTTGAAAATACAGTTTCTGGGAGTTCAGAAGTACTGGCCAAGTTCCTGAGTAGTAACACAGCCTCTGCATTATTTTATAGGCACTTATAAGGAACTTTGTAGTTGGCTTTTTAGTTTATGCAGTTTAAAAGTTTCAACATACAGTTTCAACATTTAGTTTCATCATTGCAGACTTTCTTTGGGGAATGCAAAAATGCTTTAACGGTTTCAAAACAAACTTTAATTCAGTTTTGGACAAACATTCTTAATTTAAAGACTTTAGGGGAGAAAGTTTAAAATCAATGGTAAAATAACTAAAACCCGATTTCAGGTTGTCCCCAGTGAAATTCATGAGTTCTTTTCCACTCTGCATAGGAAAAGGAATCTCTATTGCTGTAATTTTAAACTTTTGGTTTAGTCACTGAACTAGAATATAAGGTATATCAGTCTAACAAAAATCATCCTTGGGTAGATGCTTAAAAATACCAGTTTGATTGCAAACTTGTGTCCATAGCAGAATTATTTTAATCATCAAAATGAAGCATCTGTCCTTTCCAAGTGCTAATGGAGAGATCTTGCTTTCTTCTGTTTTTTTAATCAGTTGTCAAGGATGATTATGACCAAAATTGAAAAAGTCATGATTTCACCCACTGACTTAGGTATTGAGTATAACATAATTCAATTTATTTTCTTTTTGTTCTGATCATGAGCTTGCATTTTTAAGACTAGACATGATAAATTTAGATTATTTTTTTTTCTAGGGTTTTCTTTTTCTCTTTGTTATTCTCTTGTGGTCATTGTGAGTGTTTGCAGCTGTGCACAGATGTCTTTCCGCATCCTGAGTCTGTAGAGAGCAAGATGCAGACGGTTGATACTTTATTTTAACTGTACCCTGCTATCAATGAATGAATGCAAATTTTAATTCTTTAGTTGATGTGGTTATCTTATCTGTTAGTACTGGCATTTTATTTGTTGTGACTTGTCTTCTGTTTGTGATGAAAGCCCTGCAAGGGCTTTCACAATGTGGCTGCTTGCTGTTTGCAGTATGACTTCAGAATCAATGTGATCTTAAACAAAATTATGCTTTTGTCCGCAGCTTAGTGGGGCATTTTTTTTTTCTACAAAACAACTATTTCTGATTAGAAGTAGTCTTCTATTAGAAGTGTGGTGTGACATGATAAATGCGTAAACTTGTTCTTGATGGAAGACCCTCTGAGAAGGCGAAGTGGTAAGCAGTGTACTGGGCAGATGGGGGTGTGCTGAGGCAGCTCCTGCAGTGCCTGCAGTGTGCTCCTTTCCTGTCCATGCTCTCTTGGTTTTCATCTTCCCCCTCTGCTCAGACTGGGGTGATGGTGTAGTAGCTGTTGGCTCAAAGCTGGAGTGCTCAAGTGCTGAAGTTGTGCAAATAGCAGCACAAATACTCATCTTTTTTTTTTTAATGTGGAATAACTTTACAGTTTTAGCCACTAGACTGCGTTTGTTTGGAAAAGCTGCCAAGTTAAGCCAAGTTTGTATCAGCTATGGCCCTTGCTGCATCATATGGCTTAGATTTTACCTGTTTAATTTCTTCAAGTACAAGATTTTTATTTACTTGGAAATTATGCATTTATTGATTGAGTTAGTCACTCCTTGTTTTGTCTGTTGAAAAGTATATGTAGTTAATCTATTTTCATTTGTTTATTTGGCTTTTTTCCTTTCTCAAATGTCTGTGCAATGTTCAGCTTATTTTTGGCAAATAATGGGAGAAATCCAAATTAATCTCCTTCTCACAATAAGTAATTTTTGTACTGTTACGTAATTAGTCATGCAGACCTTCAAACTTTTATGACGTTCTTTCCTCATTTGTAAATACCACGTGGAGTAGTCAGGCTGCGGAGAATGCTAAAGGAAACTTGCACAAAACTGAAATGTTTGATTTCTTTTAAATAAATTTATGATGTAGGTTAGCATTGTGTGAGGTGTAACACAGAGGCACTTTTAAGACACTTGTTAATGTTAAATTAGTCCAGAAGTCTCAAAGGAAGCAGTAAGCAAAAAGAGAGTGTTCTGCTTTTGCCAACACAAACTGTTTTCGTTATACAAAGATAATATCCAAATTTGTTCTTCTTACTTTGAGGAAAATGTAGTCAAAGCAAAGCTAACTTTATTTTCTGCGTTAAAGTACGGGTCAGCATTAAATATTTGAAGTGGGTTTTACAAATCTAAATAAAATTGAGTATAGTTACAAATTTAGATAGTGTTATTAGAATGCCCGGACTTGGATTTTGTTAGTCTTAAACACTTAAACGTGGGCTGCTTTCAAGAACACTTTTCACAACGCGAATCATAAGCTGGAGTCTTCTGGTAATAAATGCATTTTATCTTCCAAAGCTTACTTTTTGGAGAAGAGAACTTTTCCAGCGTCAAGTTATCAGTGCTGTTATTTATTTATAAGTTTTGATGCAAGTAGGCATAGAGAAAGTTTGAAAGTTGGTTCTCCTCTGTTCCATCCAAATATTAGTAAAATTAGAAGCTGCACAGTGTGGTGGCTTCTTCTGTTCTCCACACTGGTGCAAAAACTGTCACCTGGAGACTCTTTCTAATGAGACATGCATTCTAATATGCATGTGAATTTGTCCTGGATGCTGTGTAGCACAAGCTGCTTTTGCCTCTCTTCTCCTCTAGGCATGGAGCTGGAGGGTTCTGGCTGTTTGTGACCGTGACTTTGTGGTTTTTTGCTACCCACCTTAGCTAGATTGTAGAAGCAAGCATTAGTCATGTCTGTGCTTTGAGTTGTAGATGTAACTGCTGATCAAAAGCAATACTGAATAAATATTCCAGACAAAAATACAGATTCTTCTAAAGACAAGTTAACCTTTGGGAGAGGTTATTTTTTCCTGTTTAGGAAATAAATATTTGTTAGAAGTGTTTATCTTTCAAGCTGCCTTTGAGCTCACTTTTTAAATTGCACACTGCTTCAATCTGCTTATGGTTTGTTTTACTGTGATGTTACAGTATGTGGTGAAGATGTGTTTGTTGTCAAGATGAAAGTTCTCATTCAAATGGACTGATATTTTTTCAGGAAATACTGCAAGAGAAGTTTTGGATACACAGCAGTGCTGTTTATTCCAAGGCCAAGGCTGCAGACAGATTTGTAAGCTCTCTGGTGTCAAGGGATCAC
Organism: Merops nubicus; assembly: GCF_000691845.1. Classification (NCBI taxonomy): domain Eukaryota; kingdom Metazoa; phylum Chordata; class Aves; order Coraciiformes; family Meropidae; genus Merops; species Merops nubicus. The sequence continues at coordinate 8,605 of NW_008609508.1, forward strand.
ATACGTCATTGAAATATTCCCTTTTACCATCTTCCCATGTGTCTCATCTCCAGTTCAAAAAGATTCTTCATTTGAGAGCACTTCTAATTATGTGTGCTTTTTCCATTTATAGACCTAATTCTTCGGCTTTCACTATTGATTGCTTAGAACATTTTTGATCAACAAGTGTTTTAAAACTTGACAAAAGCATTTGCTGTTTAAAAATGCAAACTGGTGATGTGTAAGAGATATTAGCTAAAGGCATAAAAATAGGAAAAGTGTGACATTTTAAACTCTTCTGCTATCTTTTGTTTTATCAAGGACATTTGAAAAGAGGTAGTAAACTAATTTATTAATGTAAGTCCCATTTTCCTAATATAATCAGTTCCTTCAGGGACTTCTGATGTGCTGCTGCTTAGCCAGTTAGCACCTGATGCTAGAGCTGGGACCTTTTTTAAAGAGACAGGATGACTTTCTTCTTTCACCATAATTTTCTAATTATTACTCTTTACAGGGATTTGAAAAGTAAACACTCTCCAGGTTTTTCAGTCTCATCCAGTGTACAAGAAGGATGATAGAAGAAAAGCAACAAATTAAAACATAAAAATCTTGTTCAGGCTTTCCAGTTACATGAGGCTCTGGGTATGAAGACTAGCGTCTCACCCATATTTGAGAAGCTTTCCACTACTTTTTAAAGAAGCCTTGTTATCAAAAGGCATCAGAAAGTAAAAACACTGTATCTATCTTACAAATCCTGCCTACATAGAAGATGTCCAGTTAAATCATGAAAGAATATTAAGCCCTTTTTGATAAAGACCATCTGTAAGGAGTTGGGGGTGGAAGAACAGAATCCTTTTCTATTCTGTTTAAAAATTCAGGGGCTTTGCCATTTGATTATTTTTTTTATGCCCTTTTGGATATATTGCCTTGTGTGTATGGCCTCCTTAGAGAATGTCGCCACTTCCTGAGCTTTTCTGTTATGCCTTCTACAACCTGCTCGCTTCATTACAGTTTTTCAGCCGATGATGAATTTTGGTACTGTATCCACACCTGCAACAGAGAATTTACACGCCTAAGTTCGGTCTGCAGTATCTTGTGCCTTCAAAAAGTAGCCTGCTGTGAAACTCTGAAATTGTAAAACAACCTTTCTTGGTTTGTATCTTCTATCTTGAGCCATCTATAATAATGTCATTTACTTAATAATAATTCAAAGATAAAGGCAATGCTTGAAATGTCATAAATTGAAATATTAAAGAAAAGTCCTCTTTTGTGCGACCATTTGTTTCTCTGTAAAGTTTGTTACGCAGCAAGGTGTTGAGCTGATGGAGGACATCTGCATAAACTAAGTTTATTTTAGCAAGCAGATTCACATACCAATATTATAATGGTCTGTGCTGGTGTTCAGGTAGCTTATATGGAGAATTTTTTTGCAGTGGTGTCTTGAGAGCAGTGAGGTGAGATTGGATTTAAATGATGAGACAGTTTGCCAACCATGCTAATGGAAGCAATTAATGTGTAAAGGCAACAGTCTTCATAAGATTCTTTGCTGTTAATTGTTTCACGTAACTGAGGCCTCTGTCTGGTTTTGGAATTTCTCTTTGCTCTTGGTTGATTGAAAGGAATGGCCCCATGCAGCCTTTTTCTCTGTTAAATTCAGTGAGTTTGACCCACAAAGGAGCTCCAAAAAGCTGTGGAGTGAAATCCAGGCTGATGCGTTCAGCTGCTCAGCACAGGATTTGGAGATGCTGGCATATAAGTGAGAATTGCCTAATCAGGACAACAGAAATGCCAGAATGCATTTAAAATTTCCAGGTTGTGGGCATCTGATTTCAAATTGTAGGAAAATAGTTTAATCAAATTCCCATGCCTGAAACTCCTGATACCTGTATTGCATTCAGAAATTGGCAGGGATTACCTCTTTTAAACCACTCAACTGTTACTATTTCTTTTAAATGGCGTGGTGATAATTTTTAACTCCCATTTGTACAATGTCAATTGGAAAACTCAAAGTGTTTTTCCAGGAAGCAGTGCATGTTGTGTCTGTAAGGTATCCATGTCCATGCTGGTATGGTCATAGAATAAAATAAGTAGTCTTTGCAGTAGGGATCAAAACTCTGAATTGTATCTCTTCTAAGATCTGTCTTCTGGTTACTGGGCAATCGTCTTGGTTTCTGTCTTGGGCCCTCTTTTCTTGGAGTCTGTTCCGCATGGTTTCAGGAAAGAAATGCAAGGCGTTCTTGCCTGAGGAAACTTCTATCATAAAATGGCAAGAGGCTCTTACAGGAAATGGGAGATGGACTCTAAACCCATTTGGATGGAAGAGGACGCCAAGTACACATCTGCTGCCTGAGCAAGTGTGGCACGTTGCAAAAAGGCAGTATAAGCTTGCTTTTAATTGTGGTTTAACATTTTATAAAGCCATGACTGAATTTGAGGCTCGCTCGGAGCATGACCCCTCAGGTGGGTTCAACATTGGATTTTGCAGAGATGTGTTTAGCTAGAGAAACTTTGCTGAGCTTGGTGAACAGCCTGTGGTATGCACCAAAGCAGAATTTTAGGACTTCCATGTGCAAGCAAACACAGGTTGCACAGGTGCTCTACAGGCTGCTGTACTTGGGAAGCCAGTTGCATCTGCAAGGTAAGGTACAAGGCAATGGATGTGTTGTGTTTTCAGTTGGAGCTTGTGCAGGATTTCTGTGGCTCAGATGGTGGACAGTAATTCAGAATCATCATGAAGAGACAGCAATTTGAACAAAAATAACAAAAAAAAAGCTGTCTAGAAAAGATACCCATATCTATTTGTTTATCTACACTTTACCCACTTCGAAGGTAAACCAGAGAGAGACCATATTTTAGTCTAGTCATGACCTACTTTCCAGGGTGTTTCATGTTTGTTACTGCCACTCCTGTTACTTCTCCCTGCCCACAGAAAAGTGAGGCTTTCTTTGTATTTGAAGTTGCATTGCATCTTTCCAGTGGGACCAGTGTTGAGGGTATATCTTCTGTTTCTGTGTGCAATTGAAAAAAGTGTTGTGTGCATGAAACTGCTTTTAGTCCAGGTCATTAGATGTAGCTGAGCTGTAGGCTGTAACCTGTTTTTGCACTACAGATGTTGAAGTTCAGGTGGGATTTGTCCTCTCATGCTCTTCTCAGCTTGTGCTTGACTAGCTTGGGCCTTTGTGTGGAGCTGTCAGCAAAGCGACAAGGATACAGCTTCTGTTGGGCTGCTCTATTTTCTGTTGTACTTCTCTTGGCAGCTAAACAAATATATTGCCCACAAAGCAGTTGTCTCTCTATTCCTCACCCTTTTGTTAAAATTGCAGTTGTGCTAGAACTAAGGTGCATAATTTGGGAGTATGTATATGGACCGTTCTGGCCAGAATGAAGTGAAGCAAAGGTGCATGGTCATAGTTTGTGGTTTGCAGGCTGAGGTTCTGTTAATGACATTCTCATTAGAAGTTCTTACTGTAACTGTTGTTTCCATTTGGCTTTAAAGTCATCTGCATGACTAACATGTAAGTAATCTTCAAGTGACATTGCTTTCTTGTCATAGCCTCAGAAACATCTATTCTAGGTGAGAGAGCACATATGAGAAATCCCATTAGTGTGGTTGAGAACAATGTGAAGAGCCTTTTGGCTGTACTTCCAGAGATCTCTCGCGCAGATCAGTACAGAGCTTCATTGCAATTTCAGGACGTGAGTTTGAGGTGGATGGGACTCTAGAGACGTTTCTTGAGATGTGTATTAGTAGAGTTAACTAGCAGGATATGAATGTGCTGTACAAGAAATGATACTCAGTTTGTCACATCATTGTATCTGCGTAGGCCAAAGGGTGGTGTGAGACTGCATTGCCTTTTGGAGAAGACGTTGCAGGGAAGTCACTGGGGACTATCAGCACCATATGTATGTATGTGTGTTTTATGGGGGGGTGTATGTGTATGGTTCTCTGGATACAGGCACTGTGTATCCAGACTTTTTGGACTTTTGGTTATTTTCTTGCTTATCTTCTAAATAAATCTGAAGGTCATGATTATCCAGCAAATTTTTTTTGCCATATTTGTTTTGTGTTGGTTTTTATTTTTCTCTCCTTTTCTACTTAAGCTAATAGGCCTTCTGAAACACTTCAGATAGCTGACTGTGGAGAAATAGAACATCTGAATGATTGAGATTGAATTCAGGTTTTTACCTTTGGGATTTTGCAAATCATTTCTGTGTTACAGATTTTAATAGAAATCTGCTTATACTTCTGTATTAATCTGTGCAGTGCCTTGCTCTCTTACTGCTGAGTGCCCCAAATTCAGTGTGGGAGAGCTGAGTCCATAGCTCATAAAATGACGTGTGTCTGCCTGGCTCCATGGAAGTCCCTCCTGCCACTCTTCAGGGCCATGCAGCAACCAAGACAAGCTGTGAGTTACTGGAAACTGGTGCAGTATTGGTACTGCTCTATGATAGCTCTAATATCAGGATTTTTTTTCTGTAGTGGCAGTGATGGCCGCTCTGAAGAAGACAGGGCGTGCCTCATTCCCCTGTGAATCATACATTAGTCAGACACACTTTGCCCATATGAACTGTATACTTGGGAAATCTAGCTTGCTTGTGGTATCCTTTCTTTTTCCATGTGGCTTAAATATTTGCTTCAAATGACAGTGGTAGAATAGATCTGATCCATCTGAATAAAGCCTCACCTTTGCAAAAGTTAATTCAAGAAAAATGCCTGTGCTTTGGAGAATGGTTTTTAACAACTTTTATTAATTTTTTTTTTTTTAGCGTACCTTATTCACCCCATCTATGACAATTTAAAATTAATTTTAACTCCAGACTATCTCTCTATATATGTATGCTCAGTTATTAAAATCAAGCTTACTGTTTAATCTGTGGACTACCATAGCTCCTGGCAACCGCAGCTGCTGCCCAGAGGCACTGCCCCAGGCTGTGCCCCAGCGAGGGGCTGGAGGGGCAGGTCTGAGGCACAGGAGGTAGCAGCAGGTCCTTCCCTGAGCCAGGGGCAAGTGCTGTTGG
>NW_008609508.1:13627-36093 GCF_000691845.1 Merops nubicus
TATGGAAGAGAGAATGTGGAAAGGAAGTCTTGGCATACTAGAGATGTGAAGTGTTATGAAGACTGTATTGTAGACTTGCTGATAATGCTTTAATATTCAGAGAGTAAAAACAATGTGGGTTCTGCCTCCATTTTTTTTTAGTAACTATTTTCCTTTTTTTGCAAGCCTAAAAATGTGACGACTTTTTTCTTTTCTTGAGTCAAGAGACTTCTTGCTGAGTAGGCCATAATATTTTTAGTTACGCTGATTTTATGCCTGAATACGGTCATTGTAAAATGTATCTTTCATTTGACTGTTTTTATTTAAGTCTGCTGGCAGTGTGCATGTGCTGGGCAGCCTCCCACACCACAAGCAGCTGGGCAGCCTCCCACACCACAAGCAGCTGAGCAGCCTGTTACCTGCAACAGTTTAGCTTTTGTTTTTGAAATACCGAGTTTAATAATCAAATGGTTTGTACTTTTCTGATTGTTAAGGCGCTTCTGATCTAGTTGTAGGTTATGTAGCCTTTGGGCTTCAAAGTTCCTGTGTAGATTTAACCTTGAGGTGTACGTGCCACAGTTCCTGATTTGCAGGGGAAGGTGGAGGGAATGAGTTGGTATGTACTGTTTGTTTTAGTGATCCCTGAGACACTAAAAGCTTTTTAAAACAATATAGATACGGTGAACAGTTTTGTTCTACGTGACAGGTTATAGAAGCATCAGTTTGTGGTATCCTTGATAAAATTCTTCTAGGAACTAGATATTTAGGAAGAAAGTCTAAAAAACCCCTTGAGTCTACAAAACCTGAGCTGCATGTCCTTAGTTTAGGAACGCACATGCTGATCTCTTCATGAGATGTCAGATTTGTTTCTGGTATTTAGGTTTTGTCCATTGTTTATCTTGCATTGCTTATGAAATTTTTTTTTCAGTAAACATTCCTGTTGATCAGTATGAAGTCAGGTTTTTTTGTGTGTGTGTTTTGTTTTTTTCCCCATGGTTACTTCTAACTGTTACAGCATGTCACAGTCAAGAACAAGTTTACAGCTTTAAAAATACTTCTCTTGCAAAACATTTTTGGTGTTAGATGATGTCCTGCGCTAACTGCTACTTATTTAGAGAGAAACATTCCTTTTTTTTTTTTGCTGTGTTTTTTTGGCCCAGTGCTAATGTGAACAATTAATGTCAGCAGTAGAAGTGGTGTAGGCGTTAGCTGACACGTGAGCCCCTGCATCAGTAGCATCACAGCAAAACTACTGCAGCAGCACTCTGTTCCTAGCCTGGCCAAATCAGCCTCTTGCTGTGCTTGTTGCCAGGCATTTTGCTGTGTTAGGGACATAAATTTATGGATTGTTAATGTTAGTGCTGCCTCATACTGCCTGAGATCTCACGGGTTTATTCAGAGTGCTGAATACTGTAGAGGTGCTACTACAGTGTTTCATGTTTCTGCTGACGGTGCTAATTCAGTCAGTACAGCTGTCTGACTGTGTAAAGAAAATGAGAACTTTGTCATGTCTGTTTGTCAAAAACTTGTATGTAGGCTGAGACTCTTGAATGTGGCGTGCATTTTGATCTTGCTTTTAGAATCTACCTATACTGTTAAGTCTTTTGTAACAACATTTCTAGCAGATGGATAGTTTTGGTACTGTGAGCTTTGTTGGTTTTCATGAATACATGAGTAATTTCCTAAGTTGTCTTATTGTGACAATGAAAATTATATATGTATATATAAAGTATAATATACATATCTAAAGAGGTAACTGTATAGATACAGATACCCCCTAGCACATTCTAGAAATTGAGTAGGTGAACGTGTGTAGCTATTTTACTTTCCTTCATCTTATTAAGCACATTTTCAAGACTGTTTTGCATTTGTTAAATGGAATTTCTTTTGCTACTACTGTCATTATCAGCTGCCAGAATTTGCCACCCACAGTAGTACATCTTGGGAAGTGTTTGTGAAGTAAAGATATGAAGCTCTGCCACATGCCCAGCTGGCAGTCCGTGGGCAAGGGAATTTTTTCTGCTATAGTTAAGCAGTTACAAAACCACTTCTAACGCTTATTATATGAAAATACTTCTATAGGAATGTCAACTGCTGAGCAGGGAAGAAGTACTTGGACTCTAAGTTATACTCCTATGTGTTGATAAATTGAATTACATGCTTTGTGTTCTGTAGTAAAATTCTACTAGAGTAGAAGTTAGCAATGATGCTTGATTTGTGATAGGGAGCTTTGTTTTACCTTTTAAAAAGGAGAAGGTTGTTGGTTGGTTTGTGTGTGTTGTTTTATTTTTTAAAGGAAAGTCAGTGGGTCTTTTTAATATGGGAAGAGGGGTATGTTCTTTTAAAAAAGGGTTATGTTTGGTATTTGTGGTATTAAATATTACAACCTAACCTTTTTTTTTCCCCTCAATAGGTATACAAAGCTTGGATATGCTGGTAATACTGAACCCCAGTTCATTATTCCTTCATGTAAGTAATTGTTACTTGTATATGAATGCTGAAGTTACACATAGAGTTTCTGTAATTTGCTATGTAAAAAAAAAGGGTTAAAAATGAGCAATTTGAAAATACCTCTGAGTGATGCCACAGAGTGATAGCATGGCTATTTGTTCTGTTTTGTTAGGGATGCTCAGTTTAGTCAGATACATTCATTAAAATAGTATACTAGCTTTTGAAGCCAAGTTAATTTCTTGGAAATTGAAATCATATTAAAATACAGTAGCATTGCTATGTTTACTTTTTAGAATCTTCTTCCCCTATTAATGGTTCATCAGGTAAAACTTCAGGTGATTATAACTAGAAAAAAAATAAAATTGGTTGGTTCAATTTTAAATTCAAATAAACTTTAAGGTTTAAAAGGTAATACTTGCCAGGTATTTTCGGTATTGCAGCTAAGTTAATTTACTGTGTTTTGCAAATAGAACAAAAAAAGTTCTTTTTTAATGTAAAATTTCCTATCTATTTGTTTTCTGAACGATTTCTATGACTTGAAGTGATAGGGCTATGCTCTGGTGAGTGGAACTCAATCCATTCTGTCTAGAAACGCTTCACCTTTTGACCTCCCACAACACTTGGCATTTTGTCATTGTTAATCTGTGCCAGAATAATCACATATTGCATCCAGGTAAAAAGGAGTAATTAGTACACCCAGTTTTTCTTGTAAATGCAACAGGAAAAGAGCTAGAACTAATCATACTTACGCATAGTCACTGTAAAATAGGACTTTGTAGTTCAGGCTCTGTTAACTTTTCTAGAAAACATGCTTCAGAAAGCAATTCTCATGGAAAGCTGGTGTTAATTCACTTAATGCATTCTTCTGTCCCTTGCATAAGTGAGAGAATCCTTCCAGTCTCCCCTGTATTGGCTTCTAATGTGTTGTCCTTAATTTTTTCAGCTTTCCAAATGAAGTTCATTTGGCTTATGTCAGTGGCATATAAAATATATACCCTACAGTTTTGTTTTTCACACAAAAACTAGTTTTAACATTAAATTTAAAAAGTTACTGAATCATTGGGAAAACCCCTACTTTAAACTCTTCATAGCAGTCTTTAAATTAAAAATGGTTATTTTATTTAATTTCAGGGATATAAGAGTTTCTTATTTATACTCTTCCTGCATTTTCAGACATGGTTTATTTAATTTTAAAATCACTTTCTTGTTCTCAAAAAGGAGAAGAGATATGACATTTTAAACAAATTCTGGGAATGAAATGACCTGTCAGATCATTAAGCAGAGACATTTATTCAACAGAGATGCTATTAAGTTAGGAGAGAAAAGGGGGAAACTATTTTTTTTTTTTTTGACAGCTTTTTGATATAATATGTACCAAAAAAAAGTGCTCTAGTCTAGATACTTCTACATCTGAAATGGTACTTGACTGCAATTCTAATAAAAAGGCATTTTTCTCATTTTTATTGCAATCCAAGTGAGATATTTACACTAACTGCATGAGTTTGCATTAATCCTCTGCCTCACACAAAATAAAACAGTACATCAGAGAAATTAAAATAGAGTATAGCGATACCTAGTTCCAAAGTAAAATTTTACAAAAAGTTGTGGATATTTTCAAAGCACTTGAGTGTCTTTAATTTCCTGAATATTATCCCATATGGAAAGATGGTTTGGTTTCTCCTTTTCTTCCAGGAATGGTGGTTTTGTTATATCAATTTGATTCTCTGAGAGATGTTTGCTGTTAGACAAGTTTGAGCAGCATTCCTTCTACCTTGTTCACTTGCTGCTTATCTTATTCACTCCTGCTCTTAAGAGATTTTTATCTCATTTTGTGTACTTGGATTAATTCCGAATATGTTTCGGTAGAGATAAGTGCTTGCTTGAAAAGTAAAGTAAATGGGAATATATTGGGCAAATGTTTTGAAGAGCCTTGGGTTCACTGCTTTCATCTCTAGCTGCTTTTCAGATCTCACCAGATGGCTAGTTTTGCTTGATTTTTATTCACTTAATCCTTATTTTCCTGCTGTATTTTAAAGTAGGAGTCAACTTCTTTCCATTAGCTAGTAGTTCTCTTGATTTATATATTTCAGTTTATCTGAGATAGTTTACATGTTAACTATTTCTTTACCTTTAAGTGGAAAAAATGGCTCAAGTAGTAGTTAAGCATAAAAAATTGATTTGATGTAATTATGTCCCCTTTTTTCTAAAAGGTCTTCACTCTTGTGCCAAGCAAACTTAAGGCAAATGCTCAGAGATACTGCTGGAGTGCTGCTGTCTTCAGGCACAGTGGTAGCCTAGCTCTGGTTTCAGCAAGATTTATTTTCCTGTTTGTATTTTCAGGATATTCTTGATTCAGGTTATTTCCTTCTCATTTCTGACTTTGAAACCCAGCACTGAACAGGCTAGCCTCGACGTCAGCAAAATCTCAAGAGTTCCCATCTGGTTTTAGCCTTGTAACTGGGTGAAACCATTTTGACTTGAAAGCTTCTATAATCCTGTGGCAAGCGACGGCATTTTACTTGAAAATTCTTGAAGATGATGTACACCTGGGCAGAAAAATTCCCCAAATGTGTGAGCCATGTAATTATGACCTGAGAGATACTTGGCAAGATTCTCCTTTTGGCTTGCAGCAAGCGCTGGCCTTGCGACATCTCCTTCCCCGTCACTTCAGCTTCCACTTCCCATCTGCCCCATGCTCTTCAGCTTCCTCTCTGCTCTCCTGTGAGCTGCTACAGAAGTTACAGTATGATTCAGTTTTCTTCCTGAAGAGCTCAAAATAATGTCTTCTGGTTTATCCTGTTCAGTCTTTCACAACATTTAACTTTTTAGTTTCTCTGGCTTCACTGCTCTGCTTTTGTTGCTCCTTATGGGAAGAGGAGGGTGAAGGATGGGGTGCAGCAGTGACTGGCAGTGTTTTACCCTAGCAAGCTATTTGGTTTCCAGATTCTGTAGCTTTGCTGCCCTGTGGGCTTGAGCCTGCAGCAGCTGTTTTCATAACATTTTTTTTAATCTTAGTTGTGAGCAAACAGAACTTCTTACTGGAGGTGAGAATTAGCAAAATAATTCAGCCTTTGAAACAACTTCTACATCAATACCTTTGAATAATTGAGGCTGATATTAATGCTTCTTACAGATATATAAATTTCCTCATTTATTTAAAGGCAATTAGTAAGACTAGAAAAAATACAGGAAGTGTTGCTGGCACTGCAGCCCTGGTAGCCAGGGGGCTGATGCACAAGATGAGGTAAGAGAACATCTGTGTTCCTGTGACATCTAATCACTGATCCATCTTTCCAGGATCCTGTGTTTAGGCTTAGTCAGTATTTTTTTCATTAAAAATTCTTTTTTTTATTTATGATGAGTAATTATCTTGGAAAGAATAAATTGGCAAGATACAAGCTCTTAACTTTTGCAGTTTATTCCATGAAGTGAAGGAGAGATTTATAGTTCTTTTTAAAGGAAACTCTTAATCCTATTCTTAATGATAAACTAGGAGTAGGATTTGAAGGGAGAAATTAAACACAGACTCTGTGAAAATCCGTTTTAAACATCTGAAGGTGCATTGTGTGGCCGTAGAAGTTTCTGTCCTAAAAATACTCCTTTTATTTCTGCTCAGCTTTTCTATATGCCTTACATTTTCTCCTGCTTGTTCCTTTCTGCCTTCTTTTGTACGTGTGTTTTGCTACTTAGTTTCCATTCAGTCTCTCTTGTGTGTCATATCTCACTTTCAGAATATGCTCAGAAATGGAATTGGTGCAAGTGAAGTAAAACATTCATTTATGTAATGGGAACACATTTTCTTTCTTGCTCTTTATATAGCTTCTAGGAGTACATTCTTTTAGAAAAAAAGTTACTATTAGTGGATTCTGTAGAAAATTAGCACACTTGTTGAGCAAAATGAGATCTGTAAGGATACCCTATTGAAGCGATTCTTTTTATATTTGATCTCTCTGATTGTGTGCTGTCTAACAATTAAATCTGTATTTAGGTCTGTATCGTATTACTTTATAATAATTAAGTTATGAATTATAAAATTTTATGTTTACCTATGACTGGAGTTCAAATTATCCATGCTTTATTTAGCTCTTCTGTGCTCGTGCCCGGAACAAAGGCTGACTGCAACCCACGTGATTCTGTTTGTGCATGTCGGGGCTTTCTCTCTCTAGTGCAGGATGTGTGATCCACAACATTGTTTGTGTTCTCTGTTAAAGGTATTGCTATCAAAGAATCAGCAAAAGTGGTCGATCAAGCACAAAGGAGGGTTTTGAAAGGTGTTGATGATTTAGACTTCTTTATCGGGGATGAAGCAATAGAAAAACCAACTTATGCAACCAAGGTATTAAGAGAAATGTTTAACATTTTCCAATACTCTTCAGAAAGCATCAACTATACAGTAAACAACTTCTTAAGAGTGCTTTATGGTTAACTTTAATCTTATTTTCTCATTAGCTCTGTTTTAATGGAAAACAAGGTTTGGTTTTGGTGACTTTCAGGAGCCTGTAGGAATTTGCAAAACAGTATGTGAACACGTATTTCTTCGGAAGTGAAGGGAGACTGAGGGAGTGTAAAGCATAAATATCATCACAATATTTCATGTTCCTTTGCATGCTTTTATTAGCAACATCAGGGTCAGGACACAGGCCTGGGGGAACCTTTGGTTTACCCTGGTTCCACCATTCTCTTGTACTGAGAAAAGCAACGTGTATTGTCTGCTCTCCAAGGCTGGAATCTGAATTTTCAGTAGGCATCAGGTGGGAATAGGAAAAAACCTTTCTTGAACGTGTAGATCCCATGCTTTTACTGGAGTTGAAAAGACTGCTGTGTGGGTGTTTTTTCTTTTGTTTCAAATTATATTTTGGTACTCTTCCACAGTGGCCCATCCGCCATGGTATAGTTGAAGACTGGGATTTGATGGAGAGGTTTATGGAGCAAGTAATCTTTAAGTATCTAAGGGCAGAACCTGAGGATCATTATTTTCTTTTGGTAGGTAAAAGTGCGTCCTACTTACAAAATTGCATATGACTAGTAAGAATGTTGGTGCTGTTTTGCTTAATTCTTAAATACGAATGTGATAATCTTGAAAACTAAAATATAAATTGGCTGTAACTTTCCTGACCTGGCTTATCCCATCCAGCTTCTTTAATCTTCTAAAGATGTCAGAGTGCCTGAACTGCAACCTTTTTTTTTATATTCTCTTTTCATTTCTTTCCAGATTGCATCTGCTACATATTTTTTTTCCCTAGTACTTTGCTACTGCCTTCAATGACCAGATTTACATTTTTGAGGCAAAAAAGTACTTGTGTTTTGATTTTATACAATTGCAATTATTTTGTTTTTACAATGCTGACACACGGGTGATGTATCTAGAGTGAATTTTTGTCTTTTTTTTTTTTTTGTGAAATCTGATTGGTTATCATATTTGTATAGATTAGATCTGAATTTAAGGTCAGTGTTAATCTGAAGAATCTGCTATTCCTTAGTATTTTGTGTAAGGCCATGGAAATAGGCTATTAGTTTCAGTGTGATTGTTATAGAGCAAGTTTGGAATTAGAGGTGTTGGCCATGCTTGTTGACATCCAGTCCAGCCATCTTCTCAAAGCGGCTCTAATGGAGTCTGGTTGCTCAAGGCTCTGTCCAGCCAAGCTTTGAATATTTCCAAAGATCAAAATTCCTTAAAACTCTGGGCCCCTTTTCCAATATTTGACCATCCTCATGTTACCTTTTTTCTCTCCTAATACCTACTTAGGATTTCCCATGTTGCAGTTTGTCTCCATGGCCCCTTGTCCTATCACCTTTGTGCCTGGCTCCCTGCTCCTTTTACCCTCCTATTATGTACACACGTACACAACTGGACACAGCTGAGTACTTTTCTGCACCTCTTTGTATTGACTTGTTTTATAATGTTTTCCTTCTGAGGAAAACCTGCTTTTTTCTTTAAGGAATCACTGAGAAATTTTAAAAATAATTGTGATTCTTTAAATGTGCCAAACTGTATCCTTTGACATATTTTGATCGTCAGTCCTTGATTCTTTCAAGTGAAATAAAAAGCAGTAACAAGATAACCTATCCACAAGTGGGGCCTTCAGTGTAAATTCCTAAGCAGTAATTATTATAATGTTTTTATTTGAGTTGTATTTTTCTGTTTTCATTCAAATCACCGTGGTTTTGCCATGCAGTTTGCATGAATTCTGTTATTGTCAGAAGAATTTCTAGATTTTAATTGCACCATTTTCCTTCAAAAGCACCCTTTGCACATTACTATTTTTACATGCTATTGTTGAATGACTCGTCTTTCAAAACTTAGGATTTGATGATTTTTGTTAAAGTCAGGTGTTTAATTTGAATATAATTAAAACTTGTGAGTGTTTTTTTTGTCTCACAGACTGAGCCTCCATTAAATACTCCAGAAAACAGAGAATATACTGCCGAAATCATGTTCGAGTCTTTCAATGTTCCAGGGCTATATATTGCTGTTCAGGTAAGGGCAGAGCTGTTGAAAGTTAAAGCTAAAGCGTTGCTGCTTGAGCTAAAACTATTTTACTGTGAAAACTGTACAAGTGGTGGGATTATTCCAAAATGAGTTTATGTACTTTTGGTTAGTACTTTCCCATGACATGTTTGATGTGCCTTAATTCTGAGGTCTGTTAGCTAAGTTCCTCTCTTACCTGTATACAAGACAGCCTCTAAGCAGTAGAGTATAGAATCACAGAATCATTAATGTTGGAAAAGACCTCTGAGATCATGAAGTCCAACTGTAAACCCAGTGCTACCATGATTACTAAGCCATGTCCCAAAGTGCCATGTCTACATGTTTTTTGAACGCCTCCAGGGATGGTGGCTCCACCATCTCCTGGGTGGCCCATTGCAATGCCTCTCCACTCTTTCAGTAAAGAAATTCTTCATAGTATCCAATCTAAACCTCTCCTGGTGCAACTTAAGCCCATTTCCTCTCGTCCTATCACTAGTTACTTGGGACAGGAGACCAACACCCACCTCACTACAACCTCCTTTCAGGTAGTTGTAGACAGCAATAAATATAGTATCTGTTGCATCATAAATAAATAACCCCCCAAAACACCACATTGTAATAGTGCTTTCAGGCCAAGAACTGAATCCCTCTCAGCATGAAATAACAAAGATATTTGCACATGGCTGAAAAGAACCCATTAGACAGGAGTCAAAAACCTCCTTTTTGTAAGCTGTTGTGAACACAGATATAAAACTACTAAATCCGTTTCCATGGTGTGAATTGCCATGACAGTGTCTGTCTGGGTACTGGTGGGAGGGGTGGTGGAAGGTGAGATCAGCATCTAAGATTTGTTTGTGTGTGTTCTTCTGCAAGGCTGTCCTTGCCTTAGCTGCATCTTGGACGTCAAGACAAGTAGGAGAGCGAACACTGACTGGCACAGTTATAGACAGTGGTGATGGTGTCACTCACGTCATTCCTGTGGTAAGTATACAACAAAGCTGTGGGAGAACTGTGTGTCCTGTAACGCCTCTGAAGTTTACAGCTATGTGAACTGAAGTATAGCTAGGAATCTTCAAAAATGTCAGGTAATTTCCAGAGGGGTAGGTGTAGATATTTGTTTATTTGGTAGTGCAGGATCTCTGGAAGAAGTTCTTTGCACCCCGAGTTTGTCAGGGCGTAGTGTCTTTCAGTGACTTGTCTCAAAAGGTGATTTGATTTGCTAAGACTGTGATAAGTGATCCATAAAATTCTGTTGCTTTGTCATGTTTCCAGATGTTTTGCTGGTCAGAGCCTATATGCTCTTTATAACAGTCAGTCCAAAAAGTCTGGAAACTGTTTTGTTTAATTCAGTCAATTCATATCTAAAGTAGAAATAATACGAAATATTTGAGAGCAGATGTAGTATTGTTTACAGTTTTTCTCCATCTGTTAACCATTATTTAGTGTTGGACTATCCTGCATCAGTGATAAAAGCAAAAAGAGAAAAGTTCCTACCTGACTGAACCCCCCCTGAGGTTAATTATTGTAGAATATCTGTCCCAATGTATCAAGTTGCTAAAAGCAAAAACTAGTATGAGCATACAATGTTTTATTAAATAACATTTACAGCTGCAGTTTCTTAACTGTCAAATTACTGGTTTTACTGTAGGTATATATTTCCTTTTACAAAGTTACATACTTGAAATTTTATTACTGGAATATTTAATAGTGTTCTTTATTTCAAGTGGCTGGTGGTATGTCTCCCTGCCCATCTATCCTTGGAAAGTTAAACACCTGTCTACATACCAGATGCATTTTTCTTTTCAAAATCAAGTTAGATTGCCATTTTTAAAATTAAATTCTATACAAAGCTGTGTCTTGTCACAGTGACCTCAATTTTTAAAAATTATTTGTTATACCAAATAGCAGTATCAGTAGTGACAAAAGGACGTGCTGGGTTGTAGGAGTTCCTTATTAATCTTGGTGGAATGTGGTGGCTAAATTTTTGTTCAGACTGCTGATCTAAGATGGCATATTTTTAATAAGACATAGGAACAATTGATATTTCAAACCTTTTTTCTTCTAATTTTTTTTTTTCTAATTGTACTTAGTAGTTCAAATTGCTGTTTAAAACAGTTGAACTTTTCCTGATTTGTGGGATTGGTGTTTTTTTTTTTTCTTTTAAATTGAAATAAAAGTAGATATTTTCTGTCACTTGAAGCATTAAGCTCCTTTGAAGTGTGACATGTGCTTGATTTCTGGAATTTTTAAACACATTGAACAAATTGAAAGCACTAACACACCACTTTTGAAATAAGATTGATAAAGAAGAATTAAAAAATGCTTCTCTCTGTAGTGAAGCCAACAATAGTGATACATTTTTCCTTTATTTTCTGTGTTAAAAGAACTTTTTTATAGGAATGTGAGATGTGTGTGGAAGATTTTAAGCATTTAATATTGCTGTGACACCTGGCTTCATCTGCTTGGATGTAACGGGTCTAGTGAGGTTGAAGGCTGGTGTTGAACACTTTCAGTTTCTTCTTTTAGACTTGATATTTTTAGTGTCTCAATACTGGCCCCTAGGATGAGTGTGACTTAGAAGGGTAGACTGATGGATGAGTATGGGCCAGCCTGATGTTTTAAGCAGTCTCAATTAATGTGCTGAAATGATGCATTTTCTCCCTGCTTTCAGAAAATTAATTTTGGGTCATGTGGATTGTAACGTCTTGCATCAGTGGCTGTGACTGCAGAGCCACATCATTTATTCTAAAATAATATTTCAGCATACAAGGTTCCTTGACCTTTTTGGTAAGATTAACCTCATTTTGAAGAGAAAATAAAGGCCAAGGAATAGTGAGTATAGCTATTTCTCTGCCTTATGTACTAGTGACCTTTCTGTTCCTCCTAACCTTGTAAGAATTGTGAACCAGTGCAAAGTGAAACACTTTAACAAGTAAAATAAGGCTACTGAAGAATTGGATTTCTGGTAGTTAAATGAGCCAATCTTAAAGGGCTTCTCACAATCCCAGGTAGTGAATGGCAGTTTAGACTGTGTCTGTCTCTCTCCCTCCTAAGCTTTGTTGAAAGGATTTCTTATCAGTGTCTTTCTCCCAATTTTCATCTACAGGCTGAAGGGTATGTGATTGGCAGCTGTATCAAACACATTCCAATTGCTGGGCGAGATATAACGTACTTCATTCAGCAGCTGCTGAGGGAGCGAGAAGTAGGAATTCCTCCTGAGCAGTCCTTGGAAACAGCTAAGGCGGTGAAGGTAACATAAATGTTGCAGGCATCAAAGCTATTTTAGGTCTGAACTTGATACCTACCTATTTTTAAAATACAATAACCTCTTAAAAACCTTGTCCTTCCACGTAATAATGCTCTGGTTCTAAATAACACAAAAATGTCTAAATAATGACATGAATTACCTTGAACTGAAGGTATGCAGTTGGATTATATTCAGTTTGGCCTAGAATTTCACCCTTCACTTGTAGTCTACACTTTTGCCTTCCCACCCTTATTGTTATTATTGTAATATTCAGTAGGAAATGTTCTTGGGGGAAGGTGTAATGTAAGGAGCTGTAATTACTCTTTTATTCTTTCTGAATGTTGGCATGTTCTTTTTTGTAGTACAAGGCTATTCTGAAAGGTATTCAGCTTAAAGTACACTTAAACCTTATTTCTGTGCCAGTTCTTCAATACACTTCAGAACACATTTCTCACCATTGTAGAATCTTAGAGGTAAAACAGTAGAAAAGTAATTTAGCTTAGCAAGATGTGCTCCTTTCAGTGCTGCACAGGAATGATTTGTAGTAGCAGAGCCATTATCTAACTGTATACAGTAAATGTCAGTTCAGCTGTTTTTTAGGCCTATTCTGTGTCTGTCAATTTAAAACTCTTGTTCTTAAAAGTTTAAATCACTTTTTTTAAAGTTCATATCCTCTCTGCTATACTTAATATATTTCTAACTGCATGCATTCAATTTTCAGGAACGCTTTAGTTATGTTTGCCCCGACTTAGTAAAAGAATTTAACAAGTACGACACAGATGGTACAAAGTGGATTAAACAGTATACTGGAATTAATGCTATCTCAAAGAAAGAATTTACCATTGATGTTGGCTATGAGAGATTCCTGGGGCCAGAGATTTTCTTCCATCCTGAGGTAAGTTAATTTGAATTGTCTACGCTTTAGGAGCCTTTTATATGATAGCACACAAGTAGTATTTGCAAACTTGTAAAGAAGTGGTTATCCCGACCTGCGCTTCTCCTTGTCAGTAAATGCCAGCTATTGTTGGAAGGCAGCAAGGTGGTTTTGGTTCTTGTTTGCTAGTAAACTTTGTACACACTCAGGTTGATACCTAAACAATTTAGCAAGTGAGTTACTAACGCCTTATTTTCTTGTGATCTTTACTAGAATGTCCACATCTTACCACATTATACTGTTCTCTTACCTGTCAGTTGGAAAGTCAAGTTTCTGAATGGTGTGTCGTTCTTGCCTGTACAAAGGGTACAACCTCAGTCTCTCTTCTGATGTTGAGAATAGAAACAGAATACAGATGCACCCCTGCATCCCTCTGCACTCTCCTGTTGTAGCTTCTGTCATGTTTCACTGTTTTGCTGTGGTGCTCAGCGTCTAAGAAGGACATGTGTTCTTTGACTTGGGGTAGTTAATAAAAACTAAGAGAATAGCTGGCAAAAAAGCTTTATTATTCTTTCAAACCTTCTATAAATGGCAGCAAAAGTAGCCAACAACTGTTTTTGTTATTAGTTTTCATGACATCTCTTGTGTAATAGAATAGTTCTTTCTCTTCCCTTTTTCTGTTTACTCTCTTTTCTTTGCAATACCTGGTCCTACATACTGACCTGTCTTGACTTTATTCTTAATTGCAGTTTGCTAATCCCGACTTCACGCAACCTATCTCAGAAGTAGTAGATGAAGTTATTCAGAATTGTCCCATTGATGTTAGACGTCCTCTCTATAAGGTTAGTAGCTATAATGACTTTTTAAAATACTTGTTTCAGAAGGACTGTGCTTTATCTTGAAATACAGATTTGAAACTCTATTTAAAATAAAAAAAAAAACCAACAACAGAACAAACCAGTTCTCTAGAAACAAGTCCATTATGCTGAAAGCTTAATGTTGTTCACTTCCACTGTTTCAGAATGTGCCAGTTCATTACTCAGACTTTTACGTAAAAGAAAAAGAAGGGAAACAAAAGTGAGAAAAAGTGAGATGTACTAAGATATAAATGGGTTTTAAAGCACAAGCAGTGTTAATGTGACAACCTCTTTGTGAATTCATATTCTGTCATTTTTAAGTGTTAGATGATTTAAAACTTAAAGCAAAAGCCTACCTGCTACCTGTAGTTTTAAAAACTGAGAATTTAAGGACTGGATACACTTGGAGACTTGTATTTTCAAAAGTGGCTAATAATTTTTGTTACTCACAACAGAATATTGTCCTCTCTGGAGGCTCAACCATGTTCAGGGACTTTGGTCGCCGTTTACAGCGAGACTTGAAAAGGACTGTTGATGCCAGACTGAAACTTAGTGAAGAACTTAGTGGTGGCAGACTGAAGGTTAGTTC
The DNA here is from genome assembly GCF_000691845.1 of Merops nubicus. Classification (NCBI taxonomy): domain Eukaryota; kingdom Metazoa; phylum Chordata; class Aves; order Coraciiformes; family Meropidae; genus Merops; species Merops nubicus. The sequence goes on from NW_008609508.1 coordinate 28,094, forward strand.
TTGCAGCTAATGCATTTAATGGGCATCTTTCTATCCCTTGTTACTTGGAAGATGTGAAAATAACATATTGCAATGATACTCTTGTTTGTCGAAATGTCTTTATTTTCATTTCGTATAGAAACTTTTCAGACATTCATATATTGTAGAGAACTGTAGACTGGTACTAGAAAATATAATTCTTTCATTGTAGGAAGCTACAGTACCACTTCCCCAGGTACACACTTGTGCTGCCTGTCCCTGATTACTGAACTGAATCAGTCACTTAAGGAAAGGATGGGACTTTTGCCTCTTGTGTGAAAGCAGTTGGTTACTCCCTAGCTTTTTCTGTGCTTAGTGTTTATGAATTAGTTGCAAATCATCCTCCTCAGTCTTTTCAACTTAAGAGACATGGAGCAAGCTTGTTGTTGAGCCACCAGTGTTGTCGGAGGACTGGAACACTTGTCCTTGAAGAAAGGCTGAGGAAGGTGGCTTGTTTAGAGAGGAGAAGGATTTGGGAGTCCTAGTAGCAGACCCTCAGTATATGTAGGAGGATTATTGCGAAGGTGGGACCGGGCCCTTGACAGTGCTGAGTGATAGGTGCATGAGAGAGAGCAGATAACTTGAACTGAAGAGGTTTAGCTTGCATGAAAGGGAGAGCCTTGTCTTTGTGGGGATAATTCAGTATCGAAACAGGCTGCCCAGAGACACTGTGCAGTCTCCATCCATGGGGATTTTTGAGATTCAGCTAGGTAAAACTCTGAATAACTATCTCTGACCTCGTAGCTGACTCTGCTTTGAGCGGGAGCCTGAATTAGAGACAGTGTGAGGTCCCTTCCTACCTAAATTGTCTTATGATCGTATGAAATGACTTCACATTTTCACTAAACTGCATGATCCTTGATTTATGTTCTTTCTACTTTTGACCTCTGATGTAACTTCCACATTTTTTTTTTCTGTTGATTCTGCATATATAAAAGATATCAGCAGAGATAAAAGTGTTTTTTTCCTTTTAAAGCAAAATTGAAGTGATAATCCTCATTTTTTACTCAGTTATAATCTAGCTAGATGAGCTCAAACAATCTCTAAAACTCCTAGTGTAGCTTCATAATATGCCATGAAGACAACTCTAAATTTCAGTTCTTCTCTGGTTGAAGTAACTTGGTTTATTTTCAGTTTTCCTTACTAGACTTTTAGATCTTGTAAGGAAGCAGGATATGAATAAGGAATTCTTCCTTCTTCAGAGCATTAGGCATTGCAAGTAATCACTGGCTTGAATTTTGCATATGTATTACAAATAATTTTTAGGTTCTATTTCAAATAGTTCAGAATTCTGCTGGTTGTACTGGAATGAACAAATTACTGCTTTCTGAAACTGTTAGATACTCTGCCATTTTTGATAAGCACAAGTGAAGAATGGAGGTTTGTCTGGATCTGGAGGGGAAGGGCCTAACTGGAATGAGTAGTGTTTTGAAAAGTATGACTGTAAGTGGTTCTAGATAAAATTTCAGTTTGTAGCTGATGATTTGTTAAAATACTGACACAAAACTTAGAAAAAGTTTTCTAAAGTGGTATTTTGAAAGGGCTAACTAGCATGGATCTGTTTTTACAACTGCATAAACAGTTACTCAAGAACACCATCAGAAAATAGAATGTGTGTAATTGGAGAGGAAAACTGTAGTAAAGCTCTTGGAAGAAAATAGAATAGAAAATGTGAATGCAAGTATCTCTTGCCTGACAAAGTAGGCAACTGGTGGTTTATAGGCAAGAGCTATTTCTTAACCTGGGTTGCACAAGAGGATGGGATGCTTTAACTGTAAATTTACATGCCCAGCATTTAAGAAAATATTAATTTGTGAAACATGAGTTTGAAATATACATTTCTTTTACAGATCTAATTTTCACCAGCAAAACTGACTTTCAATGTATTGTCTTTTTTTTTTTCCTTTGATAGCCTAAGCCCATTGATGTACAAGTCATTACACACCATATGCAGAGATACGCTGTGTGGTTTGGAGGATCAATGTTGGCTTCCACGGTGAGTTAGCTGCAAAGCTGGGCATAGTTCAGTCATTCTGGTTACACTCTTGGAGCTCTCCTGTTTCTTTCACTTTATATTAAATGCAGTTGGGATTTCTGATAGGCCTCAGGTAGCAAACATCCCCACCCCCTTTGAAGCTTCTGCATTAGATTTTAAAGATTTGAAAGAGCAAGTAAAAGCTAAATTACAACTTTGTGTGAGTTATTAAATAGTGTGTTTTAGTTGTGTGGCAAAATGCATTGTTTGCATTGGTGTTTTGCCATGTGTGGTGTAACAGTCATTTCAGGACTTTCAAGTTACCTGTGTTTTGGTTTTTTTTTTTCCATTTGCTACATAAATGTTCATATTGTTAAAATAAGGCGTATGTACCATTGACTAATTATTTTTTTTATTCCTTCCCTTTGTAGCCTGAATTCTACCAAGTATGCCATACCAAAAAAGATTATGAAGAGATTGGTCCTAGCATCTGTCGTCACAACCCTGTGTTTGGAGTCATGTCTTAAAGCTGACCTCAGAGGGGTCAGGGGTAGGGAGGAGTCGGAGGAGTCTTTCTGATTACTTGTTTGTCTGACGGCTGGTATTAAGATAACAAACATGACTTGACAATAAGAAAAAGACCAAACACAATTAAGCAGGATTATTTTAATAAGTGTCTCAACATGCGGATGTAGTGGAAAGCCAAAATGATCACGTTTTTTCTTTAGATTGATTATTTGAACCTGTGCGTAACAAAACAAAAAAGTGGAATTTAGTTCTTTCTGTGCCCTGATATTTTGTATATTAATGGATTATCCAAGATTTGATGGGATTTGATGGTGTGTAGATAGTCAGCTCTCTAATGCTTCCGTTGTACCCTTTCATGGGTGCGATGCAGGAGCTTGTTTATATTTCATACTTTTTTATACTTTGAGGAAAAATATGAACTAAAGAAACTGTAATATTTGAGGAAAAAAAATTTACCAGTGATCAACTTGAAAGTAAATTAAAAAAAAAAAAAAGTCATGACTTGTGCAGCTAAGTGCTTGCAACTCATGACCAGTCTGAATCCTGGGTTCCATACAATGGGAGTGCTTTTGGAACTAGGAAGCTCTTATCTTGGATTAACCGATGCCTGCTAGTGCTTTCTGATTACTTGGTGCATTTTCATACTATCTCTTGCTTTAAAAAAAAAAAAAAAAAAAGTAAAGACAAGACTGTTGGACCAGTATTGCAGTTCTGTAGTGTCATTTCTAATTAAACCAAATAATCAGGTTATCAAAATTGGTGTATTTAAAGCCTAACACTGTTCCAATAAAGGCACAAAATTTCTTTTTATGTGTGCGTCAGACTTGTTAATCTCATGACCCGGGCAGTTGTGAGCGTGGGCTCCTGCATATCCACTGTGGCTTTTGAAGAGTCAGATTGGTCTGTAAGGTAGAGATCATTATGTGCATTGTGTAAACTGAAGTGTGAGCATTTTAGAACTGCACTTTATATGTTCATCTAGGTAGCACTTACCTATATAGACCTGACATCTCCTCCATTGTTAGGTTTGTTCATCTACTTTGTTCTGTAACTTTTTCCCCCGACTTTCTTTCAAGTGGTGGCATACAGGAGAGAGCACTACGTTTTAAATCTCTGTGGTTTTTCTGCAAGAAAATACCATGTAGATAAAAATAAAGTGAAAACAATCTCTTTCTCATTCTTTCTAGGAAGAGCGCTTCATGTGTTGAATGGAATTACTTACAATGTCTGTTAATGTTTGATGAAAGAAGACTCTTTAGACACTTCTGAACTCACACATGTAGTTAAGGTTGTTTATGTAGAAGACCACAAGAGGGAGATCTCTTGGTTTCTTCTGGGTTGTAAAGATGCCTCAGATTTTTTTTTCAGAGAAGTTTATCAATTGCCAGAGCTTCTAGTTGCTTCAAAGCATGATAAATGAGACTCCAAAACAAGGATAAATATGAGAAAATATTTTTATGGCAAGCATTATAAAGCTTCACATGATGGAATCGAACAGGACCTTGGTGCAAACAAGAAAATGTTAAATAACTGTTACAAGACTGTATTATCTCCCTATCAATGATACAGGGTTTTTTTTAGGGGTTTTCAAATGTTTTGAGTCATAACTGCTGATTGATTGATTGATGTGGTAAGAAAGACCAATAGGCAAATATTTGTAAAATAAAGAAGTTCATATAAGCTCTGCTTTCCCAACAGCCCTCTGGCTCTGCAGCTGTATTGTGCTGTAGTGACTGGATTTCTTGATACATTCCAATGGCTTGAAGATAAGGGCAAGCTTGTGGGGTTTTGTCCTTAGAAAGTAGAGTCTTAAAAATTCACTTTGAAAACTCCTAAATTCATGATACATAGATTCATAGTGAGTGAGGAAATGTAAAGAAAATGAGTAAATACTGCTTCTTGTCCACACACTGGTTCTCTATGTTAGAGATGTAGATCTCTAGGATTATGTGCAAAGATGCACAGAATGTACAGGTATGGAGATTCACCCTTATCTGAAGGACAGGCTGGAGGCTGTGCTGCAGTTAGCCCTAGATGTGATCCTAGATAGGGTTTGTAGATCTTTTGGAACCCAAACCAGATGTGGTTTTCCCTCATTTCCTTTTGCTGTTACATTCAGGCCTTTGTTGCTGCAGCTTGGAGTAGCTGAGGTTGTTAGTGAAAAGGCACCAGCAGAATTCAGATGATGTACAAGGAGCCCAGGGGGTGGGAGCTGGGGTGCAGAAGCTGAGTTGAGTGGTCACAGACGATTTGGGGAGGCTCTGGGAGGTACTCAGAGACTCTTTTAAGCAGATCTGGTTTCATACAGATCCATTACAGGCTATAAGTTGTTGAGATGCTCTGGACTTGGGTGCTGGATAGATCTGCTTTGCCAACAGCTGTCTGGATTGAGTGGTGCCACCCAAGTAGTCAGAATTTGGCTGTTCTTGGGCATGGTGGGTACCGAGGAGAGACGGGTGATTCCAGTGTATGCTTTTCGGCAGCAGGGCTCTGCAGGAGAGGAGCCTGCACCAGCAGCTGTGTGATGGACTGCTCTTCAGGCAGGTCTGTGAGGTTGGGTTTCACTGAAATGGGCACTGCCTGTTGGTGGGAGCCTTTTAGAGCTGGACTGTGTGTCTGGTGCAGTTTTAACTGCAAATGGTGTGTCAGGGAAACAAGCCAGCTCATATATGAGATCTTTGATGGGAGGAAGAGTTGACATTTGTGTGACAACTCTCAGGCTGAGAGCAGGAGCTGCTGCCAAGTGTTAAATGATGGGTTTTCATTCCAGCTGTGTTAATGGGGGAAGTGCAGGTACTGCTTGGATTTTCATCAGGAATCCACTATCTTCAGGAGTTTATTTTCCTAGATTGAGGAATCCCTGCTGAATTAAATCTAAAAACTGAATAAAAATACATAAGCAGCCCAGGACAGTGTGGTTTTAGGCACCTTCTGCCCAAAACCCTCAATCCTGTGTACAGAACTATTGATCTCATGCTCTGGAGAGAAGCTGTGGTGTCTCACTGATGGACCTGAGCACTCACAGGTGGCACGTGTGTCCAAAGTGTTGCTGAGCAGCTGTTGCCTGACTTGCCCAGGTGAGATGTGTACTGTTTTGTCTGGCTACCTGCACGTTAAATGCAACGTTGGGGGTGTAGGAGCTCAGTCCTGTGTTTTACTTGCTCGTTCCAGTAGGCTTTCATCTTCCTGTGGCTCCAAGAAAGTTGATTTAAACTTCTGTAAGTCATTTGTGTACAGGAGAAAGGAGGGGAAAGTACCTGTATGCTTACACAATGTCTTCTTGTAGCTGTAATTTAAAATTATGCTGAGTTCATAGAATGAAATTAGAGGGTTTTTGTAATTATTTTTCCTCCTTTTTTTTTTTTTATACTGCAGAGATTATTTCAGAGGAGGTGTACAGCCATGGCTGATTTCTGGTGCACTGGGGAACTAAAAATCAATGAGCAGCTCCCATTAATGGCTTGTACTGAGCAGAGTCACCGTAGGATTGTTGTGGTTGGAAGAAACCTTTAAGATCATCAAGTCTGACATAAACACACCAGCTACTCAGAGTCTTGTTCTCTGGGAATAACTCCTTGGGAATGGTTCGCATTGGTGTTCTGCACCTGTAACACTGGATCCAAATCTGAGCTGCTGCTGTTGGGGAGGTGGTGGAGGGGCTGAGCAGCCTGGGGGTAGGGCATGCAGGGAACATGTAAAACAGACACCACACAGGGTGAATAAAAGGCAATTTCAGAAAAACTCTGCTCTCCTTAAACTTGTACCTCCCATTGTTCTTTGCTGGGATGGGTTTAAAGCAGGCATGAAGGTTAATTGCAAAGGCAAATGGTTTTGTTTTGTTTTAAAAAAACAAAACAAAACAAAAAAAACCCCACAAATATTTAATGCTATTTTTTTTTTCCCCTCCTATTAATATCCCAAGAACATCCTTTACCTACTTCTCACCTTTCCTTGGTGAACTGCAGAGGGATCTCCTGGCTGGGGTTGGATGCAGCACGCAGCTGTAACTCCCTTCCTCTCCCAGTTCTGAGCTGGGTGCAGCCAGGGCAGAGGTGCAGCCCTGGGCTGTGCAACTGAGCTGGAAGCGTCAAAACACATGTAGAAATGTTAGGTGGCAAAAAAACTACCTTGGTGTTTCTTCTTATTCATCAGATGTGCCACGAAGTCACTGTACTTACTGTGTAATGGAGAATTTAATGGGGGTGATGTTGGGAAGCAGTATAAAGGAGACTCGTATTTTTATCATCCTGGTGACTGCTGGGTGAACTGGAGCAGTGCTATTTCTGCACAAAAAATTGCAAGGAGCACTAAAGAGTTGCAGAGTGGCCTGCCTGAACTTGGCTGGCTTTTCTGATCTCCAGGAATTTGATTTTTATTCCCTTAGACAAAGCAGGACTCCAGGTTTAATTGGCTCTGTGTGGTTAAAGGTGTTTTCAAGTTGTTGAACTTGGAATAAATCAAAGGTCACTGCTAAGTCAGTTTTGGCTCATATCTTCGTTTTGTGAAAATATTTGTGACCAAACATGAAGGTATTGCTGGGACAAATGAGTTATTCCTTGAAAAGCTGAGGGCAGGCAGGTGCTGGGCTGGGTGTGCTCCTGCTGCCGGCGCTGGGAGAGCTGTTTGCGTTCACTGCCCGATGTACATGCTACTCTCTGTGTACAACAAACTTGGGGCTTTTTTGCAAAACTTCTGTGGCAGTAAAATGAAGAGAAATATGTCAGTTGTTACCATAGCTTAGTTTAGTTTTTATTTTCCCCTGCAGAAGCAAGTGCCAGAATAATCAACTCCAAGTGCCAGTCACACTCTGTTCTAGTCTAAGCCTTTGAGTGTCCCGTTTTAAACATCACAGAGCTGCCCAGCTCCCCTGTGGACACTGCAGATGGCTCGCCCTTCTCTTTCCCATTTTTATCAAAACCCTGATTACCAGAAGGAAGGCCCAGCCTGACCTGTGGTGAGCCTCACACACACAAGGAGTGATGTGCTGGGTGTTTGGGTGTGCTACTCTGAGACAAATCCCCATACCAGTGGGTAGATGGCAATTTCTGGAATTTTGCTTTTGCTAACCCAGCTGCTTTCTTCTGTACAACACAGATTCCATACATTTTTTGTTAACTGTAGGATTAATTACTCATGATGTCTTTCATAAGTGGTGTTAATCCAACTGACAAATGCCTTTCCCATCTTTCCTGAAACCAGACAAGAGGAAGACCTGTGAACAAAGTTTTGGATGAGGGATCAAGATGTTTTCTGTTTTACCACAGTGGTTTGGAAAGCTGCCTCATCTGCTCTGATTCACAGTGGCATGCAGTGTGGCTGCAGTGTTTTCCCAAACTTGCAGGTTTTTAAGAGTAAATGCATTTAATGCTAGAGAGATACACAGAGAATACAAGAACAATGAGTTTATAGCAACAGAAGATATTGTTCTTGAGATGGTTTTGCGTGTTTTACTTGTTGAAATGTTCCAAGTAATGTAGGG
>NW_008609508.1:36131-37525 GCF_000691845.1 Merops nubicus
TGTAACTCGAAAGTTATACAGTAGGTGTGTTTATTGCACGCAGATGCACGGGGGATCGCTCCACCACAAACGTGCATACCCCAAATGGCAAATCATGTCATATTTATACAGTAAAACACTACAGATTTAACTGACGCCTATATGTATTTATTATCTAACCCCGCCTACTCCCGCTTCATATGTTAATGCATGCTAATTAACTTATCAGTCCTTCGAGCTTGCACAGATCCTCCTGGTAATTGTGGGCAGGGGTCTTCCAGATGTGGGCGGTGGTCTCTGGGAGGAAGGCCGTATGTCCCCCTCTGCATGTGCTTTGCTCCTCTTGTCTGGAATGTGGTGATTTGGCAAGTTTATAGCTTTGTGCCAGTTTTGGTCAGCACTTGTTCTTGGTGGACATTTACTCTTCCTCATTAGTAGTTTTTTTACTGATAATTTTGTGATAGATGTTACACTGTGTTTTCTCTGTATATGTTAGGCCTTTGTTATTAGTTCCTTTATCCTTTTCTGCCGAGAAGTGCAGGATGCTTGCGAGTTCTGACTTTTACGACCGACTGTTTTCCTAGATAAGGGTTGTTAGTTGTTTTAGATGGCAGATCAAAGAAGCATCTGCATTTTTTCAAACACTTTGCAGCGTTCAACAAGGCAATCAATCTCTCATTTCTCTGTTATTTTACACAAATTGTTAGCTTGATAAGTTTTTTCTAAGTTTTTTCTATTTTATGTTAGTTATCTTACATCACAAGTGTAGGTAGGTTCAAAGTTTCAAGAGCCATGGATGCCAGATTGTCTCCATTTAAGGGCTCAGGGCAGGACCCCATGGAGCAGAATTTGTGCTCCCCTTCCCTATCCCTTAGTTTTCCCCAGATGGAGAGATAAACAAGGGAAGTCAGGAGTAAGAGAGACTTTGCACCGATTGGAAGTTAGTAAAAATAAAGTATATTGTTTAACAGGGAACAGAAAGCAAGAAGGGAGGTAGATAGATACATACAAAGATGGGAGGAAAACAAAGTAAAGACAAGCTATACAAAACCCGATCTGGGCTGCTGCAGGACTGCTCAGCACCGCGTGGATGCGGCCCTACTGTGCTCTCCCCCCCCCTGCAGTACCCACTGCCTGCCCCTATAAAGAGTGTAGAGAGGAAGGGGGAGGGAACAACCGCAACCCCCTGGGACCCTCCGGGTCCTGGTTGTCACCTGTCCTGCTCCCCAAGCCTCAAACCACAGCACAGATGAAAATAAAGTGTACTCTTGACCTCCTTTCAGATGGGAATCTCATAAGCATGGGCTCAGGACTCTGCAGCAGTGTAGAGGTATCGGATCTTGTGAGAGTTTTTGTCATGTACTGATGTCTAAAGTTAAGCTATTCAAGGTAATGTGTGGAAAATGCCGTTGCCA
>NW_008609509.1:0-521 GCF_000691845.1 Merops nubicus
CAGACTTTGGGGTTGTTTTTTTTTTGCTGTCCCTGGAATCTTTCCAAGTCTGGCTCAGCCAAAGGAAATCACTTGGACAAAACAAAACTTGGCTCAAAAGTGGCGAGTGCAACCTGAGGTGGGCGAGAGCTCAGGGGAGGAGGGACCTCCTGTGAGGAAAAGACCCAGCCACGGGGGCACGCCGAGGGTCCTTCCACGGGCCCCACAACCTCTCCCGGCCCCACCCGAGCAGCTCAGAACCCCCACCCGGGGCTCTCTGAGGCCGTGGTTGGTTCTCCACCCACCCCACGGCCCCGGGAGATCCGAGTCCTTCGTCTGCTCCGGCTGGGACGCGACGGAAGAACACCAGGAGGAGAAGGAGGAGGTGGGAGAGTGGGCACACAGACGCCATCCTCCTGCTCCTTTCCCCTTGGAACAGGCAACTAAGTCATGATTTAAGGCCACCGTTAGAAGAATCATGGAGGTTCCATGGCAGAAGGTCCTTGGGAAGGGAGGGATCCGTTCGCTCGGGCGCAAGGAGG
>NW_008609510.1:0-200 GCF_000691845.1 Merops nubicus
GTTTTCTTCCACCCCACAGCCAGTAGTTCTGGAGCTCGGGGTCCAGCCCACGGAAGCAGCAGACCATGGTTGGAACCCCTCTGAAGCCCACCCTGCACATCGATCCCGGCTCTCCCACCAGTCCCTGCTCCAGGGGCAGCTGCACAAGGGACCCTGTGTGTGGCTGGGCACTTGGAGGTCCTGGCAATGTGGCCTCCTCC
>NW_008609510.1:298-550 GCF_000691845.1 Merops nubicus
TGCCAGGAGAAACCCCAGGTAGTGATTGGCCAGTGCCCTCCAGCACTTACATCACCCCATCCTCCATCTGCTTTTGGGCCACAGAGACCTACCAAGGATGTGGCAGGAGCAGAGATAAAAAGCCTCTCTCTGTCTATAGGAGGGTGGAAACACCCGTTTTTGTGCCAGGCCACTTCTGCTAAGAGACCCCATCCGTGTGCTCATAGAGCATCATCAATGGCACGATGGTGGTGGGTGGCTGTGATCTGCCCT
>NW_008609511.1:0-286 GCF_000691845.1 Merops nubicus
AGCAGTATCATCTGCAGTCACCTCAGCTATAACTCCCACAGCTACAATGTTGGCAGCAGCAGTACAAACAAAGAACTTTAAAGCACGAACCCCACAAATATGCTATCGTTGTGGGAAAATGGGACATTTCAGGAAAACCTGTAAAGCTACCGTGTGGTGTGATCGATGTCAAAAGAACAGCCACATAAGCGAAATTTGTCATCTCATACCAAAAATCGGGAGAAGAAGCGTGCCGTCGCGCCGTGCCAGGACACAAGTAGGGAAACCAACTGTGCCGCAGGCCTAT
>NW_008609511.1:373-788 GCF_000691845.1 Merops nubicus
GAATAGGGGAACATTCGGGAATTGGAGCTTTATTGGTGGGACGTTCTTCAACAGGTCTGGCTGGGTTAATGGTATTACCTGGGGTTATTGATGCTGACTATAAGGGAGAGATACAGATCATGGCATATGCCCTCACGCCACCTATTACAATTAAGAAAGGGACTAGAGTAGCCCAATTGGTTCTTATACAGCAAATGCCAGTTGAAGGTAAACAAAGTACAGTAGTCCGGCAGGATAGGGGATTTGGATCGTCCGGACAAAGAGTGGTTTCGTTAGTCCAGCAAATGCGGCATAGGCCAATGATATCTGTATCTCTCCGGTATCATGTTGATGCAATAAGCCTTACCATGATGGCTGATACAGGTGCAGATGTAACTATTATTAGCACTCGAAGGTGGCCGAGTAATTGGCCACT
>NW_008609512.1:0-1407 GCF_000691845.1 Merops nubicus
GGGGAGGCCTCTTGCAGGGCTCTGAAGGGTCCTGGGAGGAACCGGCCCTCCTCTTCAGGGGTGGCCACGGACCCCGCCTGGGGAGCAGCCTGAGGGCGTCAAGTGAGCTGGCCCCTGTCTATGTGAGGCCACCCTCTGTCATTTTTGAAAGGCTCTGGAGCCTGTCGGGGGGCACCATGGACTGGAAAGCACCAAATGTCCCACCCCATTTTTTAAAATGTTTCCACTTCTCCACTCTACAAAGTGTTCCCTTATCATCCCTTACTTTGAAGACAGATTCCTCTCATTCCTTTGTATTTTTTTTTCACTGCCACACCACTTACCCCTCCATTCCACCATCATTTTTCTTGTACTTGGTATCTGCATTTCACGACAGCCACCATGGGCTCAGCTGTGTCTTCCCAGGGCCTTCTCAGGTTGCTCTGGCTGTCACAGACATCTTCAGGCACATATGGCAAGAGAGTTTTTGTGTAAACTTTATGCCTCCCTTGGAGGCTGCAGGACAACATCCCACATGCTTTCACCATATCCCAGCACTGCTGGCCAGCCCTCTGGTCTCTCCTGCTTCCTTCCACAGGAGGTCACAGGAAGTTCTTGGGAATTTTCTGGTGTGTTCTGTGTTTGGTGTCCACCATGACCTGCAAGTTCTTTTTTGCCGTGGCCATTTCCAGGCAAACAGTTTTCAGCATGTGATTGTGCCTGGGGTTCTTCCTCCCCAGTTGCAGCACTCTGCACTTCCCCTTGTTGAAATTCATGAGGTTCCTTTTGATAGAGTAGAAAGGAAGGTGAGGAATGTGTCTTCACAATAAGGGATGATAAAGGAACAGTTTGTAGAGTGGAGAGCTGCAATCACAGGTTACCCAAGGTGATAGGTTGGTCACTTTACATATAAAGCAACCAGTCAAGAAAGTAGGAAGAACTTGAGAACTTGAATGAGAATTAAACAGAACCAGACACCTACCTCAAGAAGTTTGGATAACCTAAATATTTGAACCTTAAGAACCAGTATGCCTGCTTAGTAAACTCATACATAGTAACTTCTCCTCCCAGGGGAGGCAAAAAGTGAAGTTAATGAGACATGCGACGGCTGATGTGAAGGAGGGTACACGTTAAGGGGGATGTGTAGTAGGCAGACCGGGCAGTCTGTACACTCCCAGTGCCTCAGCCAATGGGGAAAGGAGGAGGGAAATTTGCAGCCAGGAAATTAGGATAAAAAGGGGGCTGCATCCCCCAGCAAAACGGAGAGACCCTACCAAGATATGCCCGTGGACTCTCCCTTTATTTGAATAAAGAATATTATTTTACAGGACTCCTCTGTCTCCTTTGTGAACACCAACCTCTGACAATGGCACTTTCTGCACACTGTCAGCCCATTACTCCAGCCTGCTGAGGTCCCTCTAGATGGCA
>NW_008609512.1:1438-12276 GCF_000691845.1 Merops nubicus
AACCAGTCCTTCCAGTTTGGTGTCACCTGCAAACATGAAATTCCAGCTGGACCTCCCACATGGCAGCGCATGTCCCACAGGTTTTCATTCTGTTCCAAAATCAGTTCAAGAAAGTGTATGGTGACTTTGTTGCAATTAGGTTTAGGCCTTTAGAGTGGACTCACAACCTGGAGTGTCAAAATTATACCTTTTGAACAGTCATGGTTCTTCAGTTTCTTTGCTTTCCACTTCAAATCCAAGATAAACCAAGTGGCCCTGTTTAACATAAGGCAACTAATTACAGCACCTTTTACTCAGTCACCTCCTGTCAGAAAAGTCAAAACTCTTGAACATAGCAGCTTCCACACAGAGCTACTATTGAACTCTGTGGCCTCTCCTCCTGAGTTGACATGAGCCCTGGTCCTCTCCTGTCAGGCAGCAGGAGCATCTTCTGTTGAAAAATCTGCATGTTTGCTGCTTATAATCATCTCATATTGTCAGCACTCAGGCTTGGTTGCCCATTAGTCACAACCTTTCCAGTTTCACTGAAAGAGAGGGATTTTCATACATTCTTTTCCAGCCATATTCATTGAGGAAGTGTACAGAAATCCCAAGGTCTTGTCTATGCAGGAAAAGACACAGCTTGAAATAAGCAACAGTGTTCCCAAGCACACTTATGACTGTAGTCATACATCCAGGCACTTAACTCCAGAGCAGATACACTTTAGCAGGAGAGGGAGTAAACGAAGCACACACCTGCAATCTGGACTCACATACTGATCCACAGAGGAGGAGTTACACCAGTACAGATTATAGTCCTGTATCCCTCCAGGGTTCCAGTGAAAGAAAAGGAGGCATTTTTATTGATACATGACTGCGTCAATTCTGTGACTTGTGGTCCTAGCATAAAGGGAGAGAAGGATGTCAGTAGGGCTTTTGGACAGGAGCCAGAGCTGACTTTGTGATGTTTTTTGAGTGCTGGCATTTTGCTCTGTGAACCTGATAAAGACATGTAACATACGTGGAAACGTGAGAACACAAGCAGTGAAGGAGCTTGAGGTCCCCCTCCAGCACAGACCTTGGCATGTGCTGCTTGTAGCCATCTGTGAGGACTTCCCTTTAGTGTTGGTGCCTTTAAAACCCTGTGGCTGCTTGCTGTACTGACTTCTCTGGGCTAACGACGTCTCTGCGATGCATTCATTGTTCAGAAAAAGTACTCACTTTCTCCTGCTGAGATCAAACTGTTGCTAAAGAACGATGTGCTGAGACCGTTGTTAGCTTCTTCACTACTGGTCTTTCATGGACACTTCATTACAGGCAGCTAATGAAGTCAGCCAATCAACCTGCTGCCTCTCGATGCTTCTCAGTCTTGCTCTTCCTTGTTGCATAGTTGAGCTGCCCTGACATAGGAGTCACAATATATATTGTGAGCAAGCCAAAGCAGGGCGCAGAAAATAGCGTTACCTGCTCATGTTTTGACAGACCCATCTTTTAAGCCGTTTCCAGTATCACTTCTGAGTCTCTCTGAGCATTAAGTAATCCTTACTAGTATCTCATCTGGCAGATAGAACCACAAAACTATAGAAATCTTAGGATTGGAAGGGACCTTAAAAGGTCATCTAGTCCAACTCCTCTGCAGTGAGCAGGGTCATCTTCAACTAGATCAGGTTGACTCAAAGCCTCATCCAACCTGGTCTAGAATGTTTCCAGAGATGGGGCTTCTATCATCTCTCTGGGCAACCTGTGCCAGTGTTTCATCACCCTCACAGTAAAGAATTTCTTCATTATATCTAGTCTATATCTAGTCTCTTTTAGTTTAAAAACATTAGCACTTCTTCTGTTGAAATGCACTCTGCTGAGAAGTCTGTGCCCATCTTTCTTACAGGCCTCCTTGAAGTATTCAAAGGCTGCAATAAGATCTTTATGGACCCTTTCCTTCTCCAGGCTGAACAACCTCAACTGCCTCAGTCTTTATTCACAGGAAAGGTTCTCCAGCCCTCTCATAATTTTTGTGGCCCTCTTCTGGACCTGATCCAACAGGTTCATTTCCTTGTGCTGAGGACTACAGAGACGGTTGCAGTACTCCAGGCTAGGTTTAGATAAGATAGAAGAAGTTTGTAACTATGAGGGTGGTAAGCCACTGGAACAGGTTGCCCAGGGAGGTTGTGGATGCCCCAATACTGGGTATGTTCAAGCCTAGGTTGAACGAGACTTTGTGCAATGCAGTCTAGTGGAAGGTGTCCCTGCCCATGGTGAGGGGGCTGGAAAAAAATATCTTTAAGGTCCCTTCCAACCCAACCCACTCTATGATCTGCAAACCCACTGTCTATGTCACTGATGAAGATATTAGACAGCACTGGTCCCAGTATGGACCCGTAAGGGACTCTGCCTGTCATCTATCTCCATCTGAACATTAAGCCATTGAGCACTACCTTCTGGATGCAACCGTTCAACCCATTCCTCATCCAGCAAACAGTCAACCCATCAAATCTGTTTCTCTCCAATTTAGGATGTTGTGGGGACCATGTCAACGGCGTTACATAAGTCTAGACAGATGACATTATAGCTCTTCCCTTCTCCACTGACCTACTCACTCCATCATAGAAGGTCACTAGTTTGGTCAGACAAGACTTGGCCCTGGTGCAGTCATGCTGTCTGTCTTGAATCACCTCCCTGTCCTCCATTTGCCTTAGGAGGATGGGACCCATGATCTTCTTAGGCACAGAGGTGATATTGACAGGTTGGTAGCTCATGTGGTCCTGCTTTCTACCCTTTTTAAAAGGAGTGACATGAATCTGGTTGAAAACTGGAGCTGAATGCTTTTTATTCTGTCCAGAGTGGTGACCAGACTGCCACATCTTCCATTTAACTTCTTGAAATAAGGTGCTTCAGCAGAACTTGCACTGAAGAGGTACAAGGCTTTGTCAACGGATCCACACAAGCCCAGATTTCACTTACATACAGGCTTGAAATGGAGGAACTTGTGTTTGAAATGGGGCTAATGCGACTTTTGTGCATGGTAACTGATGCTTATGCAGAAGGCTGGAGTCTTTAAACAAAAGGTGTAAGATGGAGTTGTCCCTGCTCGTAGTACTAATTGGTGTTACTCCACAATGTTAGCAAGCACTAAGGTTGAAAAGCTAAGCCTTACCAGAGTACCTTCTGTCCTGCTAAGGTCTTTCTGCCAATAAACCAAAATAAAAGTGCGTGCAGCAATGGCAGCTGGAAACAACAGATTACACACATGCAGTGAATTTGTAGTAGTGCTGGTTGTCAAAATGCAGAACAGCTAGTGTTGTTAAAAGTTTGTATTTTTGTGGCTGCCTTTCTCCTGGGACACATGATTTGGGGTGGACTGGAGAGGGTTTTAATCTGGATCGCTGTGTGATACCTGAAAAATTCCCAGGGTCTGTGTAGTACACAGATGGATGGCCATCTACCTCCTGGAAAGGCAGCACTGTCCCAATGGAAGAGTCATGGGGCTGGTATGAAACCAACAAACTAGCAAAAACCCTGCTAATGCTGAAGGTGCTGGGAAGGAGAGGGGGAAAGGAGAGCACAGGGGGCCGTTCTAATGGCTTTCCACAATTCAGCGAGGCTGGTTTACAGCAAAACACCCGAATAAGGCCAGTTTGTAGAGGGAAGAGAGAAGACTGCTGGAGGGCTGGGAGTCCCTAGTCCTTTGCATGTTAAGGGCCATTTTTTTCATATGTGAGGAAAGGGGGAAACATGAAGTGGAGGGAAATATGTACCAGCTTCTCCTTCCTGATCTGATCCTTAGCTGGTACAAAGAAGGAAGGCTGCTGATGCCAGCCCAGCTGCTCTGAAGGGGCACCAGAAGGGTCAAGTCCAAAGCACCCACCAGGTGAGCATTGCTGCCCTCTCACACAGTGTGGATCAGGACCATGGCTCTAAGAGTGACCAGTCACAGCTGGGAGGTTTCAGGCTATTCTTTCTTATCCTCCCCAACCCTCCCCCACTGCTTCTCATCCTCAGTCTATGCTTCATCCTGGAAAGCTGGGGGACAAGCTGGGAGCTTTATTTATAAGGCGGAAAAAAAAAGTAGTGGGGATGGGAAAAGAGGTGTGAGTGGAAATGAGTTGTGCTGATAAGCCTTCTAACTGTATTTTATTTTACTGCGGTTCTTAACAAATAATCTTTATGAAATGCAAACCTAGCTTATCAGGCTAATGCAGATTGTCTGAAATCCTTATCTCCATGGGCCAGTTAGCTGGAGTGATCCTCTTTTCACAATGAATAGAGAATGAAGAGCTGCACACAAGCCTACCCCTCCCTCTTTCCGATCATTGCCATTTACTGGCAGTGAACCGAACAGCTCTGATTTCCAAACTCATAAATAACGCAGGGCTTCGGAGCTGAGATATCCTGTGCTTTGAAACAGTTGTTCAGCTGTGCAGGGAGCCTCATTTGGCTAGGAGGGGTATGGGGGCAGGGCTGGAAAAGATAGAAATGAAGAAATCCCTGGTTTGTTGCATCTTTCTGAGAAGAACGGTCTATGTTTAAGGTGACTTCTAATGCTAGAAATAGAGCAATCTCCTCACATGCACAGATGCATCCCTTCCTCTAAGAACTGTCAGTGGACATGGCCCCTGACATTTAAATAGGTTTCCTCGGCATGCTTTTTGCTCAATAGCTTTGCCATCTGTGTGCTGTGGAGAAACTACTGATATTTGTAGCTTGACAGTTTATGGTGAGAAAAGTGCCCACTGTTCAGGAGGAGAATTTTTCTTCATTCTGTTCATGCTGTATATGTATTTTCTGTACCACCTGTGGGTTAGATTTGTGCACTTGGGGAACAGATGACAGCTAAATAGCTTTGCTGCCTTTACTGGGGACAGAACCATGGAAAAAAAGTAAGAGCAGCTGTGAGGAAGTTTTATTGTTCCGGCTGCTGAGCTCTGGGGAATGCATATACAAGTTCATCTCTGGGAACACATGATGGAGCAAACAGATGCTGCTGTTGTCTCTGTGTCATGTCAACGTTCTCCCTTCATGGGAAACCATGAGATGCCACATGATCTGCGCCAGGACCTAGCCCCTTAGTTCCAAAATAGAGAACAGGCCTGTACTAAAATGACATGACCTAGTGAAGAAGGGGCCTGACTTTTATCCATGATCGTGTGTAGGTTCCCTCACCTCTGCTTTGCCTCTTTCCTTTCTGAATGTTCTTCTGCTCAAGAGGCAAAGGTCTAGATTCAGCATTTGGTGCAAAGAGACCTCACTAAGCTATAGCTGTACAGAGAAATAAAGCTCTGTAGAAAAGAGGTTTCCCACAGCATGTGGCACAGAAAAATGCTAGTGGGATTGCTGTGATAATTCCTCATTCCTCTTGGCATCTGGGCAGAGGCCAGTATGAAGGATTAGTTCAGCAAGACAGATGAACGTCCTCAAATCAGGAAAGTCTTTGTAACCCAGTGTGCAGTTTATCCCTTTTTATTTATACTAAGTTATACTAGTAATACTAGATAACAGCTAAATCCAGGAATACGAACTACACCAGAGCACAGAAATACCTTGGTGGTATCTCCATCATGGACCATGGAAGTGTCACCTCCATACAGTGCCTTGGGCATCTTGCATTACATGCCACATCTGACAGGAGCAACTGCTGTCTGATTTTGCACAGAATGCCAGCTAAATCATATCATCCAGCATCTGTGAGGAGTTATTATTTCCAGGTAGCACTAAGGTTTGAGACCTCATCTCTGTGCAACGTACAGGGGAAAGGCAGCTCTCTGTGTCACAGCTCCTTGGGAAAAAACACACAGTGGAGATGACTGTACACGTGCTGTCAGAACACAGAGAGTCTGATCTGGCGGTTCCTTCCCAGCTTTTGTTCTTGTGCGTTTTCCCCAAAAGTCAGAAGTCATTTTCCCCTTCTTGCTTAGGAAGAGGAGGAGAAATTGGAGAAACAAATGGCCAGGATGACTTCATGATACTCTGCAATCACCTTGTTTAAATAGAACACCGTGTAGCATTATTCATTTACACTGCTGTTGGTAGGAGCAAGAAAGAGACATGGCAATATAAATCTGTTTAGGTGGTGTCTATGAATGGTAGCTCTCCTGCAGGTCTTTAGAGATTCCCCCCCAGACAAATAGAGCAGGCATGCGTGAATATATAAAGCAGCACCAGCATCTCAGACCTAGCTGTGAGGATGGAGAGTGCTCCTGGAAACAAAGACTCAACAGCTAGTCTTGGGTGCTTATATTGCAACATTTACACTGGAGGGTTAAATTTAATTGTGACTCTTCCAGAAAGTCCAGGTTTTGTTTCCTCAGAAGACTCGAGAAAGTCTTAAGTTTGCCTGACCTTACAGACATCCCTCTGTACAATGGAAAAAAATGTCCAAATCTTTCTTCTTTCCCTGGCTTTGATGTGAATGTGTGTGGGAGGGTCCAGCTCATGCTACCTGCTATTTCTCTGAATCTGTGAATGGAGAAATGTGTCCCCAGTCCTTTCCTTCTGCAGTTAACATGTTTCTGCGTTTGACCTTTCATCCCTTCATCATGGGTGGACATTTGAGGTGCAGACTTGGTTCTGCTGAAACCAGCAGCTGAACTCATCTTGCCAGGACCTGAAATTCATCCATCATCGTCTCCTTCTAGGAGAGCATGACTCAGCCTCAGATGATGCCTGCATGTCCTGCTGAGTTTTGTATCATGTCCAAGAAGCTGTGGCATTCACCTTCTCTTTCAGGTGTTTTGCAGCCTACCTGTTGAGTCAGCTGCTCTTGCATGGGGGACGTCTTGGACTGTGCTTGTGGGAGTGTGATTCTTCAGGCTTATTCCTTCTCCCCTGAGCATAGAGCTGGAGTCCTCTGGTGGGTTCTACTGTCCTTCTCACAGCTGCCACCTCAGCCAGGTCCCTGGGATACAGCATGAGAAGCTCTCTGGTGGTGTTAGAACAAGGGTCAGGTCTGGTTTGCTCCCAGCTGAGCAAGGTACTGACGAATACAGGGGACACTGTGCTTTTGGTTCTTGCATGTGCAGGACCCTTCTACTCAGGTTTTTTTCTGCAGCAGGTCTGGGTGGGCCCCACTGAACTACCCACAGGGAAACCAAGAGGAGACACATAAACCAACCCTTTTCAAAGGTGATGGCTGTTCCTGATAATGCCAACTGGCTCAGCTTTCATTTCAGCTTCCTGAAGACTAATGCAGACAGATCAATTAGAGACTGCACAGAAGAAGCTGCAGCTCCACAACCCTCCCATGGACAATAATAAAAATATGCCCCCGCTTTTCTCCTTCCTTGAAGTCCCCAGGAGAGAATTAGCTGGTGCTGCAGGTGCAGCTGTCCTGCAGGGTGGTGAGAGCAATGAATAGTAAGGTTTTTAGCTCAAGCACACTAAGGCTGTTCAGCAGCCATTGGATAATCCTCTGTTAATCAGATTATGTAAATTACTACTTCAGCACCCCTATCCCAGCTCTCGTCCCCCTGCTCTCCAAGCTGCAAATAAAAGGCACTCTAAAAGAAACATTTAAACTGCAAAAAGGCAGCACTGCTGAAAGGGGTGGGCAGAGGGTGCCAAGACAAGGAGCAACGGAGCAGGGCTTTGTTTCTGTGCAGATGGGCGTTCCTGCTTGGCAAAGCAGCAGGAGACACCAGCAAATGGAAGGTCAGGAGTGGGCTCTGCCTGTGTATTAGCAGTATCTCAGTGCTGAGCAGAGAAGGGCAAAGCTGGTGCATTCCTGGAGGCCAGCGCTTTGCCCCAGGATGTTACCTTTGGTGCACTGAAAGAGCATCTCTGACCTCCTTGGACCAAAGTGACTTCCCACCCTTTCTTTTGTGTTCATGCTATGTTATGAGCTCATGCATTCATAGTATAAAGCCCAGCACCCCTCACAATGTTTAGGTGGAGAAGTGCTGTCAGTGGCCTAGACTTAGTCACTGAACACAGCAACCAAACTGAATGAAGGGACAGATTATCAAAAATGGCCATTGAAGCTGTGTCTGCAAAGCCTGACACGCAGGCACTGTGTCACCTAAAACCTGCACCTATGCTTTAGTGCATGCAAGGCAAATGTATCCTCTGTCTCTGGGTTTCATTTAGGATTATGTCTTCCTGAAACACAGGAGTCCAGGCAATCACAACAGCTTCTTACTTAAGCTTCTCAAAATATGGCTTACAGTGCTTACTTAGTCTCTGAGGCTGTCACATTTTAATCTAGGTAGGAGTGATTTTTTTTTTTTTTTTTACAAACTAGAGTAGAAAGCTGAAGAAGGCAAGCGAGGTCAGTTACAACTAGGACAGAGGAGCTGAGAGCTTACTTATTCTTTGTGTAACCAACGACAGCCACCCAGAAAGCTGAGCTGGCCTACATTTGCTGTATAATATGCCTGGCTGAAAGCAGTTCCTTTAGTTTGTGACAAAGACGCTGCTGCTTCTCTCATGGCACATGCAACACACTGGAAACGGGGATTTCCACCCCAGACAGTGTCTACCACTTGCCTTTGGGTACTCACAGATGATCAAGAGGATTCGCTCTTCAGTCCTTCTCCACACTGCTGAACACATCCTGATACTTAGACCTTGTTCACAGTGGGTAGGCAAAGCTGTATGAAGGGCTACTCATAGGCTATTAGAAATACTGTGCATACAGAGTTAAGACCCTGCTGGTTTGAGGGGACAAAATAATCACAGGACATGTTTTGGTTTTGTGGGCTCAGGTGACACAGCTGTGGTGAAAACATACCAATGTGTGCAGAAAGGACTTTAGTGGTATTAATTGAGCTGCTTCCCTGTGTTGTGACATGAGAGGCTGGGATGCCAGCTTGACAGGAATGATACTCGTGGTGAGATGGGGAATGCACACCCTGGTCCATACTATTAGGAGCTTCTGGCTGACCTGGCAAAATAATTTCAACAATGCAGATGGTCAGATATGCAGATTGCACAGTTTTCATCTCAAGGAATTTTGCCAAAAATGTGTCTTCCTTCCTCTGGCTGCTGTTTTTGGCATTTATAGAACCAGCGGAAAGTAAAGAGATGTATATCACAGTGACATGGTGGAATGAAGGTGAACTGAAGGAGGAATAGAATGATTTCTGCATGCTGCAGATCAGCACCATTCTAAAGTAATGGATGAAAGTACAGTTTACACCAGCGGATCATCTGAAATATAGAGATATAAGTAAAAACAATGGAGACAAAGGAATTGAAAATGGACTTTGAAATTATCTGTACCATCTCTTCATCATCAAGGCAGCAATAAGGGCATGCATTCATAACTTAGAAAAAATAGGATGGTAAAACTTTAAAAAGAAAGGAAGCAAGCTACCTCTCAGAGTCAGAATACTGAGCAGGACTGGTTTTTTTTTTTTTTTTTTTTTTTTTTTTTTTTTTTTTTTATCGTGTGAAACAGACTCTGCAACCATAATGAACTCCTAAGAGGCCAAGTTTCTTGGAGTTTCCCTTTGTACACACATGTACTGCTGGTCCTGCAAGAGGAACACTCTCGGGCACCAAATATGGGCCTTCTGGTTCAAGGATCTCAATCTCAGCCATTCCCAAGCAGCGACCTGCACTAAGAAGAGACGTTAGGGAGATTCAGAACAAATTTACTTGTTCCTTGCAAAAGCTCATCCCAAAGAGCAAGCCTCATGGTTTCAAAGAATCACACATAAAGAAAAATGACTTGCCAGACTGTGCAAAAGCCTGGCAACTCCCAGCACATCAAATGCACATGGCTTGGGGCTGAGTGTTTTGCTTCAAGTTGTACTTGAAATTAAATCTCTTGGTCCCTTCTTTTTGTTGTTAATTAAAAGCGTGTTGCAGAAGGCACAAGTACATCTAACGGCAAAGACCCATCAGGGTTTATAATCTGGCCAGGAAGGTTTTCTTATATTCAGTCAGCTTCATATGTCTCCTTGAATCTCTGCTTTGAGTGATGTTTCTGTGGGGGCCTTATTGCTTCATGCAACCTGGCTGAACTCAGCATTGTGTGCTAGTGAAAAAGGCAGCTGCTGATTGTCTGAAATGAAATCCTTGTTTTTCTCTGTTTGAGGTGATTTCCAAAGAACCATCAATGTCTAGGTACATCTGTGTCAAATGGAAAATGAGCTGCTTGTCTCTTCTCTCTTGCTTCCCGTGGAAGGTTTAGAGAAACATTAGGTTTTCAGTCTCTTTCTCCCATGGATAAATATTTTCTTCAAAGCTACTAGCAAGTTTCAGCATTAAAAAGGGCAAGGTTTGTGGCTTCTGGAATTAAGCTGAAAAGTGTGGCCAGAATTTAAAGCACCTCCTGCTGTGAGTGTTTTGTTAACACTAATAAGAGATTCAAAATGTTACAAAAAGCTTCAGATGATGGAAGTTTAATATTTCAACAGTCTGTGTGCAGCTGCTGTTCCGAACCTCAAGCAGCCTCCTCCAGCTCAATATATTCTAAATCTATTGATCTAAATTTTGATTTTAAGGGAAAGAAGCCCAGATGTGTATAATTGCTTTATATTGTTCCCATCTGTAGAGCATGACTCTGAGCTCACAATAATGTGGCAGTGTGTTTGCAGTCTCTTGCTGTCCTTTTTCTGCCCGTCGCTTTCTGTGTGCTGCTTTCATCAGACTGAAAGGGGTCACCCAACAAAGGGGGAGAACCAGTCTGAGCCCAGATCCACATTCTGAAATTTTTAGGCAGGATTCTTCTAGATTTCCAGCTTACCTGCAGTAAAAGTTTTGCTGGAGAAAGACAGAATTTGAGGTCTGACCCAGTGTGAAACATTTTTTTTCCATCTGACTATTACTCTATCTTGGAGATGCTTCTCTTGGACCTGGAAGCTCTATAGCAGCAGAATACATTCTGCTTACATACCACACAGTCATAGAATCATAGAATCCTT
>NW_008609513.1:0-367 GCF_000691845.1 Merops nubicus
GTTACTGGGAGGCACTGGGAGGGGAGATGGGCGTTACTGGGAGGCACTGGGAGGCACTAGGAACGACTGGGCGGGGAGCTGGATGTTACTGGGAAGGACTGGGGGGTCGTTGCTGTTGTTCCTGGTGCCTACTGGTGCCTACCGGTGCCTACTGGTCCATACTGGTCCGTACTGGTCCGTACTGGTCCGTACTGGTCCGTACCGGTCCGTACTGGTGCGTACTGGTGCATACTGGTGCCTGCTGGGCGCAGTGCCGGCGGAGCAGCGCGGGGGCGACTACGACCTGAGCTCGGTGCGACTCTGCTTCCAGGTGTGGGTGGGGGGCCCGGGGGGGCTGCGGGCCCTGCCCCCCGTCCTGTCCCAGCCC
>NW_008609514.1:0-315 GCF_000691845.1 Merops nubicus
GCGGGGGGGGGGAGGATGCTCCGTAGGGTCCCAGAGCAGGGATCAATATTACAAAGCGCATCCCCTCTGGGGGAGTGAAAAAGAGGGGCGGGGAGAATCCCAAAGTACTTTTTGTTTTTACGGAGCCGTCGACGGCTCGTTCAGTCTGAATTAACAACTGCGTATAACTAGACCAACTGCGAAACCGCCCTCCCCCACCCCATTCCCGTCTCCAGGCATTAATATGGCGCCTGCGAGCGAGAGAAACACTTTTCTCGATGTTTAGCAGTTGAAATGTGCTCCCTGAAGGTCACCGCGGGCGACGCGCCCGTTGGC
>NW_008609515.1:0-1295 GCF_000691845.1 Merops nubicus
TGGGATGCAGCCTGGAGTCAGTCCCAGGGACTTCAATGGTTTCTTCGCCCACCTCTGTTGTCCCCTGGTGCTGGGTGCCTGGGCAGGGGCAGAGTCAGGATGTGCTCACTGTGTGCTGGCTGCCTTCGAGGACACTCTGCTAGTCCTGCCCTGGCCCTGGCTGCCCCATTGCTGCAGAGCCTGGGAGAGCTCCTGGTGGCATCTCAACCCTCTGCAGAGCCCCGGGTGCCCTGAGGATGCAGCAAACACCACACCACCCAACTGCAGGCACACAGGGCATAGTGCGAGAGCTGCTGGGCACTCAAGGCAGTGCCTCGGTGCAGTGACCCCTCCAACTACGCCTGCTGGGCTGGATCTGTGACAGGGCCTCCTGGGAAAGGCAGGCTCCTGGCCCCACGAGGTTTTGTTGGAAATGTTGAAGGGGGTGGGCTGCGATGGGGCAGCAAGGCTGGCTGTGTGCCAGCTCTCCCCATCCCTGCACCCTGTGAGGAGCCCTCCCTGTGAGCAGGGAGCTGTCACTGGGGACTTGGCTGTACCTGGGGGGCACCTCTGCCTCCAGAGAGCTGGCTTCAGGATGCTGCTGGTTCGCATCTCCCAGCGGGACCTGCAGCCATATCTGCAACCTGGAAAAGCCTCTTCTTCCTGGCTGCAGAGCCTGGCCCCTTTCCTGCCCTGCTTGCAGACGGAGTGGATTGGCCAGCAGAGCAGCCTTGACATGCATCCAGTTTGGCCACAGGGCTGGACTCAGGAGCACCTCGGGAAGAAGGTTTGAAAGCAAAGAGCAGCAGCCAAAGGGCAGAGGTGAGGTGATTGGAAAAGCACCTGCTGGCAATGCCACAGGCCCTGCCCTGGGGGGTGCCACAGCCCCCCTTTACAGTCTCGTCCTTCCCAGCAGTGCTTCCAGGGCTCTCTGTCCCTGTGCTCCCTGAGGCTTAGCCTCAGAGTTTGCAGCTGGTTGGCTGCACGGGCGGCCGTCCGTGCACCCTCCCCTTTGCAGGCTGGGGAGAGGATGCTGCCTGCAGGAGCTGGGGACAGCCGGCAGGGTAGGGCAACTGCAGCAACAGGGAGCAGGGCACAGACACCTCGTCCCTGCCCGTGCCGCACCGGGTCGTGCCCCCGTTCCTCTGCCACGGCAAGGCCAGGGTGCAGGGACTGGCCTCGTCCCCCCAGGGGAGATTGAGACCTTCACCCGGTCATTCCCAGCTAGAGAATCCTTCTGCCACCGGGAGAGGGGAGCACCCGCGTTCCCCGCAGCCCCCAGGGGCTGCCCCTGGCCGATGCCAGCCCTCGTGTCC
>NW_008609515.1:1401-1768 GCF_000691845.1 Merops nubicus
TGCCCTGGCGTAGCGGGGTCGGCCGCGCAGCAGCAGAGCCTCGCTCAGGTGGCAAGGAGCAGGGCTCGCCTGCAGTCAGCAGAACTTGGCACGGGGCACAGGCAGGCAGGGGTGGCAGAGAGGGGTCACCAGCCCTTGCAGAGTGGGGCCGAGGGACGGTGCCAGGGCTGGGGCTGCCCCCCTCGTCCCCTGTCACTGCTGCACGGGGGAACCGTGTTCCTGGCTGGGCACAGCGTGGGCTGTGCCTGGCTGTGCCTGAGGGGCGGTGCCAGGCCCCAGGGCGAGCTCTGGGCACCCGGCTGGGCGCAGGGTGGCCCGGGCAGAGCAGCTCAGTGGCAGCGTGGCAGCTCGTGGGCCCATTGCACGG
>NW_008609515.1:1838-3774 GCF_000691845.1 Merops nubicus
CCACCATCAACGCCTTGAACGGCTCCTCCGTGAAGCTCTCCTGCACCTTCAACTCCTGCTACAAGGTGGAGAACAAGCAGTTCTCCCTCAACTGGACCTACCAGGAGTGTGGGAACTGCTCTGAGGAGCTGGTGAGTCTCGCCGGGGCTGGGGATCTGCTGAGAGGTCCTGGGACCAGCTTGAAGTAGTCATGTGGCTTCCTTAGGGTCCTGAGCCTCCTCCTTATGTGTGCCCCTGCTATCCACCCCTCCTCCATCACAGGCAAAATGAATAACTGACTGTGTAAAGAGCCAGCCAGCCTGATGTGGCAGGTCAGGCAGGTGTGAGTGGGGAGAGGAGGCCCTGGCCCCTGCAGTGGCCAGAGTTGGGCAGGGATCATGCTGCTCATGGAGCAGGGGAGGGGGATTCCTGTCTGGGGAAGGTGGGTACAAGGGGTGCCAAACCCTGCCTCACCTCCTCTCCCACACGGGCTGTCCAGTTCTTACAGTTCCGGATGAAGATCATGAATAAGCAGCTGGACCGCTTTGGGAACCGGGTGGAGTTCACCGGGAACCCCACCAAGAACGACGTGTCCTTCACCCTCAAAAACGTGCAGCTGGAGGACGAGGGCACCTACAATTGCTACGTCCTGAACCCCCCCGACCGGCACCGGGGCCACGCCAGCATCAGCCTGAAGGTGCTCACCAAAGGTAAGTGGTAGAGCAGTCCCCTCTGCTGTCGGGCACCCATGGGTGCCGGCTGGCTCTCTGCTCCTTCACCCTGTGCTGCACGAGCAGGGTTTGCTGCCCGGCAGCAGAGCAAGCCCTGCCTGTTCTGTGCTGCTCCCGCTGGCTGCTCCAGGTGGGGCTGTGTGCCCTGAGCCTGTGCCCTGTCTCCCCAGAGCCCCCGAAGCACGACTCGACAGTGGCTGTCATCGTGGGGGCCTCTGTCGGTGGCTTCTTGGCCGTGGTGATCCTGGTGCTGATGGTGGTGAAATGCGTGCGCCGGAAAAAGCAGCAGAGGCTGAACACAGATGACCAGAAGACTGAGGAGGAGGGGAAGACAGACGGCGAAGGCAACCCGGACGAGGGCACCAAGTAACACCCCCCTGCCTGCCCCTCCCTCTTCACCCCTGTACAGCGTGACCCCCTTGATATGCTTCCCAGAGCAAGGATTTCTGTCTCCCCAGAGCATCCCTCCTTCCATCTAAATATCCAACCCAGTCTGGAGCAGGGCGTGGAGAAAGAAGGTCCCTGGAGCCTGGGCGCAGCGGCAGGGCTGGTGGGGGTGGCTGAAGCATGTGGAGGCTGCAGCTGTGGCTGAGCTGGGACAGGCTTGTCTCAGCTGGGCCGGGCAGCCCTGTGCCTCTGTCCCACGAGGAAGAGAGAGCAGGGGCCAGCGGCCAGGGGCTGTCTGTGCTCGGGGCCATGTCTCGCCCCCGAGGCGTTCCTGCTGTGCCCAGGGTGTGGGCACAGGTGTACCCATCCCCGAGGCATCCCCCATAGCTGCCCATCTCCTCCTCACAGTCCTGTGTGCCAGTGCCGAGGGTGCTGTGACAAGAAGCTCGTGCTCCTCAGGGACTGTCCCAGCCTGCAAAAAAACCGTTGCCCAACACACTGTATCTGAGGTTTGCTGGGATTGGGAGCCACTGATGGCTCCCGGTGTGTAATGGATGTACCCTTCTGCCTTTTGGGCTATTTTTGGGCCTGAGCGTCTCAGCGAAAGCTGCTGGGCTGACTTTCTTGTGCTCGTTTCCTTCTCGGGGAGGGTGATTCTAATGGAGTTTTGCGGATGTGCCAAACCAGGAGGGTGGGGAGCTGCGGGTTGTGGCTGCTAGACACGAAGAGCTGCCGGGAGGAAGAGGACTTGTCGGGTGCTTGCTGGGAAGGACTGGGCACAACTGCGGGCCCAGAGGCAGGACAGCTCTGTCACCCCTGAGCAACCCTGTGATGCTGAG
>NW_008609516.1:0-708 GCF_000691845.1 Merops nubicus
CCTGGAGTGCTTCTCTTCTCTCTGGAGTCCCTTCCTGACATCTGGTGCCTGAAGAGGGGCCGTGGACTTGGAAACTTTTGGGTCTCTGGAGCAGTTTGAACTTAATCTTTGAATCAACTCACATGCAGGATTTACAAGCAGGCAGAAGCCACCTGTGGATTTGGGATCGCTCTCTGGGCAATGGCAGGGTAAGTGATGGAGCTGGATGCTGCAGCTCACTTTCTCAAATCTATTCTCTTTATTGCCCTATTAATTTTGGCGAAAGGGATCGGACTGTTGCAGCATTCCACACTAGCATTTGCTGTAACTCCGTGGAAGAATTATGATTTAAAGCTGATGCTGAAAAGGCTTAAAGTACGAACCCCTTCTCGGGCAGCCCTGCTGTTTCTGCCTGTCCATCAGAGGACGAGGATCAGGCAGGGGGTTGTGGGTGCCGCTGCAATGTCAACAGCCCACGCTTCGGGGAGCAGGGGCAAGGAATACCCTTTCGACCCAAGGTCCAGAGATCACAAGGAGACAGATTTACATCCACCGAATGTCATGTTAGACTCACATATTCAGTAGTAAAATCTCTGACAATGAAGCATAATTGCCCTTTAGACAAAAGAAGGTCTAAAGAGACTCTTACTGTGAGACTGTAGCAAAAACCTCGATTTCTATACTGCTAATGTTTTTAAGCCAAAAACATGGAATGATTTGTAAGCTGTT
>NW_008609517.1:0-1574 GCF_000691845.1 Merops nubicus
TTTTAATTTTAAAATTAAAAATTAATTTTTATTTTAATTTCTTAAATATTTCTTTTCTGCTAGTCTGCTCTCTACACTTCAGCTGGTCTCATTAAAATGTTGATTTCAGCTCTACATAGTATTCTATTTCACCTCACCAATATGTATAGAGAAATCACTTTCCTGCTAAAACTCAGCACATCTAGTCTTGTTTGTGTGTCTAAGAAACTGGATTACCTGGAGCATACAGAAGAAGCATGCCGGTTCCAAATTACTGTCTATAAGAATTTGTCAGTCCAACTGCGTTCTTACTTTGCAATATCAAAGCTTTGTATGCCTTTTTGGACTTGCAGGAAGGAATTTTTTTTTTTTTTTTTTCCTACAGGTAATTAAGTAGATTGGGATAAACAGGGATTTTCATTGTCCACCTTCCCCCAAAAATATCTTAAAATAAAACTTGATGTTGTAGTCTCTAGACTCTGAATCCTGCAATGTCTTCCATATACTTCTCTTCCCTCTCTCTGTACCCGTAGTCTCGAAGCTGAGGACAGATCTTCTGCATGTTACCAGTTTTAAGCCAGGTATTAATGTGTGTTGCATACCATACCTGCAAGTAGTGCATGGAAATATAGCAAGATGAAAGGGGTATTTAAATACATGCAGCTGTTAACTTTTGAGTTTGATATGTTTATGTTGAATCAAGGTAAGTTCTAGAGAATAAATTGACCGACTTAGCAAATACATGGGTAACCTTCTTCCACTCCAGGTTGAACACAGCAGTTGGTAAGTGATAACCAAAGGCTCAGTGGGCAGAGGGTGATATTCTATACCTTAAAAGAAGATGCTATCAAACATGCTCTCACTTTTTAAGATGCCTTCCCCCTCACCCTACTACTCCATTCCTCTCTTTACCTTTGGTGCATATTGTGTTTCATGGCAATTTAACTTACAATGAATATGCTCAGATTGGTTCTTGCTCATATTTTGACACATGCATCTCCAATAAGGCCATTCTTAAAAACTTATGCTTTTAAGAAGCAAGTGGGCTGCACTTTTCCAGGCCTCGCTGTGTTGTTCTGTAGGTTCCCATTTAGAAAGTTTATTAAAGCAATATTCACACTGCTAAAAAAACATAAATAAAAAGAGATGTCAAGTGGGTAATTTGAATATAATGTCTTAATAATTTTAGGCTACAGGAAGGTGATAGTATTTTGAAGACTGATTTTTACTTTTTTTTAGTCTGTTTACATGCTCCAGAAATTCCATTTTATCAGCAGAAAAAAGCCAAGAACATCTTTTTGAGCAGTAAACAAACTAGATAGCGGTGGCTCATATTGCAATGCAGAAATTTACGTGTTTAGCACTGTTCTCTCTTGATTTCGGTAAAGAAAAAATGTTCTAGTCAAAATAGCAAGCTAGATACTATGAAACTTCCTTTAAGGAGAAATTGAGATAAATTAGCAAACTGCATTTAATTTTTTTCAAGCATTTTTATTCTTTTTGATGTAATCTTTGATACTGCTTAAACACAGAAGGCAACTATTTGATGTGTATGAAGAAAAATATCAAGTCAAACCTGCCTGGAAACATTCCTG
>NW_008609517.1:1605-16474 GCF_000691845.1 Merops nubicus
ATTTGTTGCTGTTAACTGACATGGAGTAACTATGGAAGTCTCTCCTGAGGTATTAGGGTGCAAGTTACTACTCTACATCCTAGCAGCTCTACTGATGAGGTGGTTTTCAGGGAAAACATTAGTGAGACTCTAGTTTAAATTTCTCTAAGTTGCCTGAGTAGATATTCGTAGAAGTAGGATTTTTTTTCTCTCTCTTCTAACTATTGGTTTTTAATAAATTATCAGTTTGTTGATTTTTGTTGAGTATTTAACTGGCTGGGACAGGAAGACAGGAAAATGTAATGCAAAGGGAAAAAATGACACCACAGCTGTGCAAACAATGCTAAAATGTTCTTCATACCCTCTCCCCACTGATTTGCATACTCCCCCCATGCGTCAGAGAATGCAGTAAGTTGCATGTACTTGATATGCAGAAAATAGATACACTTCTAATGTGGATTATTATGGGCATAATTTATTAATGATCTTTAAAGAGCACACTGAGACTCATTCTGTTACAGCCCTAGGGCATCAGCAGTAGTTTGAGGGTCCAAGGGCACTGTAAACTACGATCAGCATGACACATACCAGTAGGTGTATCCTCAACAGAGGAACTGCCACAGGGCTATTTTTAGCATAGCTATCGGATGTCTTGGGGTGGAAAATTGCAGAGCTCTGTTCCAAAAGATCCTGCAAAGCCAGACAGGATGACCTCAAAAATATAAGTAGATTTTTTACAACTGTACCAAACATGAATACATTCTCAGAAAGATGAAGGACAATTTTTGCTAGTTGTGTAGTCATTACCCTAAACTGTGGTGAATCATAAATTCTTTACATTTGTTTCAGGGTTTGTTTCTTTTCCTTACAGTTCATGAGGTCCTCATTTACACCTGCATCATGTAATCCTCGAACTATTTTGAGCCTTGGCTGTACAGACTGAACTGATACATTACTGCCACATTACTGCCACACAGAGTTCAGTGCCAGCTACTGTTTGCTTTTATAATAATTTTTACAGTCAGTGGTAATCAAAAGACAGTTACACAGGACTGCTTTCACTGATCATGCAGATAAATGGATGTCGTTCTTTTTTATTGTCTTATGTGTACATTCCAACCAATAAACCAGGATACAGTCATGTGCAGCTAATTCTAAAATAAAAGCTCCAATAGTAGGTATATATGATAACTGCCACATTTATTTGGAATATAGAATGTATATGCATATAATAATGCATAGGCATATACTCCATATAACTACACTGAATTGCATACTACTGAAGAAGCATATTCTGAAGACTGTAATGAGAGAAGTAACTATGCTGCTAAGCATGGCGTGTGGCTCTACGTTCTTAATTTTAGTAGTATCTAATCTCTCTGTGGCAGCAATGCAGCAGCTCGGTTTCCACAGTCAGGTGTAACTTTGTGTTAAAGTCAGGCCTGATTACATGCGAAGAAAGATATTTCTTCCCAAACTCTCATAAAAGCATATGTGAGAATGCTTTCTTGGAAAGAAGAAAAATGACAGTTTATTTGAGGACAGAACTGAAATACTCTCTTGCCTCACCATTACCGTGTAATTGGTTGTATTTTTTGGAAACTTTCTGGAATATGCTGTGTTGGTTTTCTGAGGTTTTTCCACCTACCTTGGATGTGGAGGGAAAAAAAAGTGTTTTACTTTTGAACTCATAGTCATAACAATTGAGTAGCTGCATAATTGGATAGCAGTTTTATTTGTTTAGTTTTCATGCCACAAGTGATACAAATTTTATCTTAATCCAGGAAATAATTGAGCAAGGCCTAGCTATTGGTGACTGGCAAGAAAACATTACCTGGAAGTGTCTGTAGTCTGACACATGTGCATCATACTTTACTGAGTGAAGTCTGTTTCCTGCAGTCTACAGGTGACAATCCATAAGGGTGCTTGCAGACTAACTCCAGTTCATACGTTACATTTTTTTACTACTCATAGTATTAAAAGGGGTTATAGGATTGTAACTCTTTTATTATCTGGTTCCTCTCTGAAAATCAACCTTGTGATCAATAGTAATGTGATTTCCCCATTTCTGGTTCAAAATCTTTTACTGTGCTCCCCAGCTGGAATTTCCGGCTTGCTTCTGTGTCAGTGTTCTGTGTACAGAACTGTTGGTATTTGCAAGTTTGCTGTTCCCTACATTTTGGTGATAAAATGTTAGTCCTTTTCTATTGCTTCATTTTCTTCCTTCTCTTTTGGCAGCTTTCACCAGCTCTTGGCAGTTCCAGTTCTTTGTCCAAGCTGTCCAGCAGGAGATATTCTCATTCCGGGTACGTTCCTCAGAAAGGACAACTTTTGCTGCCTCTCATAGAAATCCACACAATGTTTTCTTTTTAACCAGCAGCCTATGTAAATCTGGAGGATCCAAAGGAATCTTCCTGCTATAAAACTGTAGCAGAGGTGAAAGTCATCTTGTTCACCTTACCCCCAACCTTTCACTACACACCATATTAAGCAGTTAATTATCAATTTATTGCAATTAAACTGAGGACAGATTTTTTTTTTTCCCCTGCCAAAAGTCCTGTGCCCTAGTCTTGAACTGCAGACATTAGATCACCTGATGAAAGGAAACCTCATTGCTTGTAGAATTATTACACTTATAAAGTGGCTTTTGTACCTAACCAGTAATAGGATCAGTAGCCAGGCCAATTTAAATGATAATTTATTAAGGATAGGACTAGTACGATCTCACTTGACTTTGGGAGAGGGGTTACAACCTTGCTCAAACTTCCACGTACATCTCCTGTGACTTCTCTTTATGTTGTCCTTGTGTCATTGTGTTCAGCTAGTCACTCAATAGACTTTAAAATTACACCCACTGAATTAGAGATTTTGGGTGGGTTTGTTTGTGTTGGTTTTGTTTTTAAAGTTAGTAGTGGTTACTTCTCTCTTGCAACTTTCAAGCTGTCTTACAAGCAGAAGTGCATTACACGTGGCAGCTGCTGTTTTCTCTTGTTCTAAGCATGCATTCTCTGTGGCTCTATTCCTATCCCTCTATGTATTCAGTTTCTAAGGGAGAACTCTCAAAGGGTTATCTTGAGGGAAGATCTCCCCTACTTCACTGGGCCTTTTCTGACTAGAAATCAAAGTGGATTTTGAATGTAAACTTTCTTCAAAAACAAAAAAACATTGGGAATTGTTTTGCAGAATATTCTGAAGCAAGTCCTCTTACCCACATAACTCAGCTGAGGCTTTAAGTGATTTGGTCATGTTAATATATTATTACTTATTAGACACTAGTATCTAATACGAATAATAGATTGCTTTAAAAATAAATAGTGTCTTACTTCTTATATATCCATAAACAATGTAAAGTAATTCCTGTTAATAACTTGTATCTAGTAACCCAGCTGCCCTACTAAAACCTTCCCCTGCCACCTCAGATCCTGGAAAAAAGATTTTTGAGATGAAGGTGCTCAACTCTTTTATTCCTGTTCATATAGGTAGAAGCAACAGTCTAATTTGACGCAGATGGTTTCTTAAATGTTTTCTTAAGCTTCCACTACTAAGACTGTAGAGTTTCAATTGGTAAGCTTCAAACAAATTTTAAAAGCTTGGAGTATAATAAATTTAAAGTTGAACACAGGGTTAACAGCAGTAGATTGCAAATGCAAGGTATAGTGGGAGACAACACTGAGCAAAAATTTATTCTGATTTTTAATCTTGTGTACATAGATGAACCACTGATGATTTAAAAACATGAATTGAAAGTATGTTATGAGCCTACTGTAAAAGAAAACAGAAGAATATTAGTAAAATAATCACATAATACCAGACTGAGAGGAAACTGAATGTTAGAATGGGCTGAGAAGTAAGATGTTTGAGGAAGAAATAAACAAATTTGATTTGCCTTGAATCATTGCAGCTTATATGCTGTCATTCTTTTATGAAAGATAAAAGGACAGTTAGAAACTAAAAATACAGAAGAGTGGCAACAATGTCATAACTTAGATGTGTTTATTCAGTGTTCTGACAATGAAATACATATGGTGTGAGCTTGGGTTTGTAGGCGCAGAAGGTAGCAATCAACACTGGTCATTGAATTGATACTCACTACCCAGTTACTGTATTTGGATAATACAGACAGACTAGAAAATACATGCAGAGGAAAGATGAAGCACCCAATTATCACTCCATACAGTATATCAGTAGAGACATGAATACAGAATTTTGTTTTTTTCAGACCCTTAAAGAGTTGAAGTCTCCTAGCAGAGAATTCAAGGTAAGTGCTGGCAAATACTTGATGTATACAAACATTGGTGAGTAGAGTTAATTGAAGAGTGGTTATAATAGAGACTGACAGGTTGTAGCCAGGAAAGGGAAGCTTTTCTACTCTGCTCATGGTGAACTCTCTATTAGATTGCAAAGATGGAGGCAGTAGGACCACTTTTTCTGACACGACAGTAGTTTGGCTGGAGCACGAGTAAATTTGCAGTGGGGTTGAGTCTTGTTTTGGCATGGAATGCAGCTAGATGAAACAATATTTCTCCCCTATTTCTAGCATCTAGATGTTATTCCTGTAAAAATATTTCATTATAGAAAAATAGATAAAAGTCTTTCCTCCTGATATATTTCTTCAGTGTACTGCAGGGGTGGAAAGTCACCATGCTGAGCTGTCAGAGTCCTGGAGAGTAAAACCCTCCTTTCCTATGCATTGTAGGCAATGACAGGCCATGCAGTGGTCTGCAGTGGTGATTAGGTTTTATAGCATGTGTATCTGTGCTCTTTTTACAATCTATTGCCAGAATGTGCTATTTTAAGAGGTGAGCATGTGCCTGTTGAGGATTGATCTGAGCTCATCAGCTAGGGTCTTGCATGCTACCAAACAGCTGTTGGAACAGAGAATTCGGCTCCAGTCCGTTACTGAATTTCATGCAAGCAGCTTCTGCACCCTGTTTATGGATCTGCCTGCACAGAGCTCCCTTAGGCATTCAGGCAGGCATCAGGTTGTTCCCTGTAGCTGTTTTTCATTGTGTGTGAAGTGATACGATCCATCTTTGAAGCTGGATACAGGTTGGTGTCTTACTATTGAAATAATCTTTTGCTAGGATCCTTGGAAATGCCAGAGAGAAATGATGTTTCTATAGATTTTCTTTAATTTGTGCTTTGAATCAATTTCCCAAATGTTATGTTTAGGGAGCAGTGTCCTGCAGGACGATGCAGTTTCTGGCTTAGCTTTGTCAATGTCCTCCTCTTCAGATGCAGGAGCAGGGAAGCCAGGCGGCTCCACTGCGGAGTGCCCCGGGGCGATGACCGCAGAGAAAAGCTCTGGGGAGAAGAGAGCGGCCTCTGCACTGGGCCCTGTCCGCCAGGGACTCCCTCCCGGCTGCAAGGGCTGCAGCTCCCACAAATGAAGGCTGACTTCATCCCCTCCTGCTGTCCTGTCCTACGTACTGCAAGAGTTTTCTCATAGGAAAGAGCTTTGCTAATTATGCATAACGATCCCAATTTGGGGGATTGTCATGTTCTATCAGTGAGTCAAAACCTCCTGCTTTATGATAGTTACACCAGTTTCATAGACAACCATGAAGCCTTTCAGAGGGATGTCTCAATTTCATCTCCACTTTAACTGATCTAAAAACTCCCAAACTATGTTTCTTGCCGATCATTTCCTTTACACTTCTATTTGTAATGCCATGTTTTTATTGTTGCCCTCTCTTTAAAAAGATCTCTTTAACATATTAACTGAAGATGTTAGTTCCTCTGAAAACACTACTTTTTCTGAAATATAATAGAGAAACAGAGTTATGGTAACAACTTTCAGAAAATTGTATGGGGTGAGGAGCAGCCTGCCTTCTTGAACACAGGTAAAGCAGTTTTAGAGAAACTGAGTTATGGTATATCACTGGACATGTTCTACCTCTAAATAACTTACAACTTTCAGAAAATTGTATGGGGTGAGGAGCAGCCTGCCTTCTTGAACACAGGTAAAGCAGTTTGGGGAAAAGGAATAGTGGTGCCAGTTTTTAACAGCTCTATCAGGAATATCTTAACTGCCTGAATACCTCTGGATTTGTTAGAAAGGATCTGTCTGTACTGAGTCTCTGGTAACTTCATATTACCAGACTTGACAAGTGCTAGTGGAACTACTCTGACATAGTGAAAGTCACCTTAACTACACAATGGAAAAAAACACCAAAATGAAATGCTCTATCTGATCACTTTACATTTAGGGATTTGAAAACCAAGTTTAAATCCCGAGGTGGTCACTCTTTGAATTCATCCAGTTTCAGTTGTGGGCCTGCATTCAGGTTCTGAAGAAGTCGATAGATGACTGAAACAAAGTTTTCAGTCAAAAGTGTTTTCATTTGGCTTTGTACTGTCTGCCTCTGTGGCAATATTACCATAGTAAATCAGCTCAGAAGGCTTATACATAACACAACTTGTATCTTTGAAAAAGCTTACTGTGTTGTCATGTGCAAAACAGGAAACGTGCAATGGTACGAACCCCAGAGGAGCCGATCCAGGGCAAACTCTCCTGACCTTGTGGAAAACACATCCATTCAAGCCTCACGGTGAAAACAGAAACATGCAAGTTAATCACAGAAGTTAAGAAATACCCTCATCTGCAATGTATTGCTTTAACATGGAAAGTTTTTTACAGGAGAAGATAAGCGATGAATAACACGGCCTAAAAGCTGATGCCACCATGCAACTCTCTTCACGTTGTTTTGTAGTTCTTAGAAGCACTATGTTTGCTTGTTTGTTTCCATTTACAAGTAAAGTGGTATTTTGGAGTAAATTACATACTTTCAGATTTACACACTAGTATATACTGTTGCTGTCCCCAAAGAGTAAGGAAAATGTAAATACCAGGCAGGGAAAGACAAGATTCAAATTAACCTGAGCAGGCCAAAGCTAAATCATTAGTTAAAACTGAGTAGAGATTTGATTGAGAAGAGAGACTTTGCTCCAGAAATTCTGTCTTCTGGAACAGACCAGTTCTGCACTCTATGTAATTTTTCACTGGTCAGAATGAACAAAAGGCATTCTTAAAATCAAGTGATATTTCACTCTTGTCCTGCATAGGTATAAGAATAGGATCCAAATCCTGTTCATAGGGATATCTGAGGTCATGTTTCTTAAAATGTAAGGCCAAGGTTTTATTTCATATTAAACTAGAATTAGGGGAGGAATACCCTATTTTAAACCCAAAAAGCTACATTCTGTTTTTCACATAAGCTAATGTAATTGATTATTTTTAAAAGGTCTGGGAATAGATTTAAAGTTAAAAATCATGTAAATTTTGGAAATACAATATATTCCAGCTATAAAGCCTTCTACACAGAGATATCCTAAATATCTCCAGACAGACTAGTATTAATATCATCCTTTAAAACTGTGGTGGTTTCAGTAGTGTGTGTCTTCACCCATTGACTGAAATAATATTACTTTAACAGCCTTTCTTCTTACATACAATGCTGAAGTTAATCAGTTCAACATAAACATTTAGCTCTGCAGTTTAGTCTGTAAACACTTAAAAGGTTGGAATGTTTATCTAAAGTGGCCAGATGTCCAAAACTTGCAATGCTGATCTGTTTGCAGTGTTAACAAAGAGTAGAAAATGAAGACTTCTACTCTTTTGAAAGTGAAGAAGAAAAAAAATTACATGTTTGGCTCCCATCAACAATTATGCTGTTTTGTTTCAGTTCTGAGGCTCCTTGGTGCTGGTTTGCCCATCAAGAACTGCTTTCAGAAGATAACTGGTTGAGATTACAACTGCTGCTGGAATCTCAGTGTAAACCAGGTCCCAGTGAAAGGAGGTGGGGGACTGATGCAGGTAATACTGCTTTGCTGTTTTAGTGTTTTTTGGTTGGTTAGGTTTTTTATTGCTGTTGTGACTTTTGGTTTGTTTTTCTGTTGGTTTTTTTTTTTTTTTGAAGGCTCACTGTGATATGTCAAGGTGAAAAATACCCTAGAGGTTTAGGAATTGCTTCATGAGCACTGACGCTTTAACTGCCATAAAAATGGCAATTTCTATCTCAAAGAAAAAATTTCTGTGCCTCCTCAAAGGGAGGAGCTACTGTCACACAGATGTGACTGTAACCTCATGGTTTTGTCCTTATGATACTGCTCATAAGTCGCTGTATCTCAAGGCAAGTAACCATGACTTTGGTTTATGGTTTGGCTACTTAATAGTATACAGAATTCTTCTAGCCCTGCAGATATGCTGTAGATATAAAGAGTTTACTTTGTTGTAGTAAGTATAAAAGTTAGTCCTGCTTATTTTTTGTCTACCTTCAATCTGCTAAGACACTGAGTCCAACCTCATCTGGAACATGAATCAGATCATTGTTGGAGCAGCTGTTGAAATCCTGCCATCAAATCAGAAGGGAACTGGCTACTTCGTGTAGAAGGTAAGTAGCAGAAACTGTAACAATCCAAGCAACGACTCCAAAATACTAAAACAATATTTCGTAGTTCAAAGGAAAGTTTGGTTCATGTTGTGATGAAAGAGCAAGTCAAGTTGGAAAGGTCTTACTGTATACAAGTTAGTTCTGTTGTGATTAAAATTGCATAGTATTTTAGTGAAAATTCAACGTCGAAGAAATATTTATTTATTTATTTTTCCCAAACCACAGCAGGGGTTAACTACATAGCTGCTGTTTGACAAGCTCTGACTACACCAGGAAAGAACTCAAACCAGTTTTAAAGTTAAACATTGATTTGACAACAGAGAGAAACTATATAGTCATCTGACATAATTATTCTCAATGCGTTTAAAAGTAATTACCCACACAGATGTTTCGTAGCTGTGCCCATAGATATAATTGCTGTAATGACACAAACGGCCACTTGAATTCTCCAGTGCACTTCTAGTGATTGGATGGCTGGTATTACCCCATGTTTTGATCTGCTAAATACCCTGAGGTGACTTTATTTTGCAAACCTTTTTCATTCTCGCTATTAGTGCAATGATAGTTGCACAGCAGGGACAGTCATTATTTGAAACCTCTGTGAATATTCACGTTGACAGTCGAAGTTTTGATACACAGTAAAAGGAGGCCCTCTATTGGCAAACCCATGTGTCACTAGAAGGTAAGTGTTCCTGTAGGCATGTATCTTCCTGGGGTATTTGAATTTTGTGAAATCTCAGCAACTGCCTTGACACAGTTGAGACTAAACAGACAAACAAACCCAACTAACCACAGACGGCAATTGAACTGTAGACTTTGACACCTCTATAATTCTGGTCTATAGTTCTGACACCTCTATAATCTATTTTCATCTGAGCATCACACACAGTGTTTTCTCAACACGTTTTTCATTCCTTGCTTAAATTAAAATTGAAGGAAGCGTAAATATTAGTGGCCCATATTTATGGGTGTTAGTTATTCGTGGAGGTGAAATAGCACAACTATTTAAAGAAACTATAAAATGCCTCTCCCTGTTTCCAGGAGAAGGCTCTGACTCATCATGTAATGTATTTTAATAAGTAGGGCTGGATCTTACATGTTAGCACTGAGCTGTCATTCCTTTCTGCTTTCAGTCACCTCAGAGAACAGCTTTTGTTGATAGCAGCTGCTTTGTAAAAATGAATAAAGTTTGGGTTGGTTTGTTGTTTTTCGGTTTTTGGTTTTTGGTTTTTTTTTTGGTGTTTGGTTGGGTGTTTTTCATACTACTCTTAAACATGAAAATGAAAGTTTCCCTTACAACTTCAATCTAAAGAAGCTTGCAGGGCTTAAAGTAAAGGTGAGGGGTGCAAAACAAACAGAAGAAGTGCTTGAGGCCAACTGTACCCATGTAGGATGGCTCAGCTGCATAAGGAAGGAAAGAGAGAAGAATTCCTTGGCAAGGGTGAATTCCCATCGCACCTGACCCTGCATTGTGCACATTTCCTGGCTCCATGCACATGGTGAAAGGCCACTGTTGGGATCCTGGGTGAAGCTGCAGGGCTTCATGGCTGTGCTTCTCCCTCGCCACCAGGAGACTCTCGCTCCCCATGACTGAAAGGCACAGAAAGATATTTACTGAGCCAAAGTATCAACTAAGTAGGCAATATTTGTTGGGAAAACTCTGACTTTAGATCTGAATTACCCTTTTCCCTTTACACAAATACTTTCTCATTGCTGTC
Organism: Merops nubicus; assembly: GCF_000691845.1. Lineage (NCBI taxonomy): Eukaryota > Metazoa > Chordata > Aves > Coraciiformes > Meropidae > Merops > Merops nubicus. The sequence continues at coordinate 11,696 of NW_008609517.1, forward strand.
AATACTGAGACCATGAAACTGATTTTATTCAGTTTCAGCTAAATACTGTGTCATACAGCTCTCTCAGGATCTGGCCCCTAGTGCATGGTTAGGGTGATTATCTGGGAAGCTGGGGCATCAGGGAGAGGCAATCTTTCAGTGCTTGCTCTTTGTAATGGTTGTAGAATATTTTGAGCTATCTTGGGTAAAATGTCATCTGTGCTAAAGATGGCTTAAATGACATGGTTTTCCCTGAATATGGGAAAGACGACTCCTGAGTGAGTCAGAGCTAAGTCATGGAAAGATTATGCTACTTTTACATATAATACCTAGTTTATTTTTTTCCAAGAGTTATGCCCCAAAGAAGTGTCTTGCCCCAGCAGGATGCTGCAGCAGCTGGAGGCATGGTTTGAGGAGGTGCTGATCAATATCATTACTGAGGTGAAGGGGCCCCTCAGAGCTTGCTGTGCACCGATGACCCCCGCAGGCATTAGATTCAATGATCAGAAGCTGTGATAACATAAGTTAAACTTTTAACTACAGCTTGAACTGTGTTTTCGTAGTCCTGGGATTTTTTTTAATTAAGCCTTTCCATTTTGACTAATAATAACAAAGAAGAATTGTATATGTAGGATACCTGTTTTTATGTCATTCTCTTGGTTTTTATCCTCATGCTGAAGTTAGAGAAGTTAAATTTATCTCCAGTTTTAGGTAAGGAAATCTGAAGCATGGGCAGGCTAAAGTCATGTATTAGCCCTATGAAGAGCTAAAATTACCCAGATCTTGATGTTTGCTTTAGTCATATTTTCAGTTCCATGATTGTTTTACCATACTTAATGTATGAATAAACTATAGGCATTCCTTTCCCCACAAAATTACCACACAAACAAGAAAGAGGTGCATATAGTAGATGAAGGAATTGAATATGGTGTATCCTAACAGGATGTACAGGTGACGAGACGAGCAGAAGACACAGGAAAGGATTGAAGTCTAGTGATTGGCACAGCAAGGTGAAAAGCTGTGCAAGCCCATGGAGCTGCAAAGTTAACCAGAGCTTTGTGAGTGAGTGACTCTGAATTCTATCTTTTTCTACTAGAAGTGCAAAGTGATGACAAATTAAGGAAGAGGTAATCGTAGAAAGATAGCTGTAGGACAAGAATATGGAATAGTTACATAGGAGGCAAGGGGATATAAGAATTGAGATATTTGTTTTCCAAAACCATTTCCCAAACCGTACAACGTGATGGGTGCACCCACTTTGAGTTAATGGTACTTCATTTCAGGCATCCCAGACAAATAAGCCTGTCTGAAGCCAGCCTAGCTGTCAAAGCCTTGAAATTGTGCTAATCCTTAACTTTCCAGGAGCCTAAGGAGTTTAAGTCATGTCTTGCTGGGGGTTAACAGTAGCAGCCCAAGCTGGGACCAGATGAAGCTAAAACCGTTATGGCTGCACACCCACACATAGACCAAAGGGCATTTGATTACAAATCAGCCACTTCATGCCACAAATATCTGCAGCCCCCAAGACGCTGAGCTCTCCTGCATGCCAGTGGGCTGCACAGTGGTGATCTCTCTGTCAACAGGGGCGTCTTCCAGGGCTGCTCCACGAGGTGGAGAGATCCCTTACCCAACATGCCATATCTACACTGAGGTAAGTGACTTTTTATGTTGTATCTAAAACATACTGTATGCAATCTAGCTTAATTCTCAGAAGTGTAGTAAGTAGTAGAGTGTTTGACCACTGTTTGATTATACTTTAATAATTGTTTAGTCATGATTTATCATTGATTAATAAAAACTTTATTGGGAGCTTAAACTTTGCAGGTGTAGGTGGGTTGTGTGAGTGCCAAGGGCAGCTCAGTCTGTTTCTGTGAGCACTTTCTCCTGTTCTAACTCTATTACTTGGAATTAGATGTTAGCTGGAGTTCAGAATGCAGTTTTGCACCAGGTATAACACAAAGCAGAAGATCTAAACAAACTTTAGAAAATCTAATATGCAGATGGCTGAACTAGTGACTTCTAGGGGTGTGTGTCAGCACATAAAAGCTCTGAGCAGTAAAACACAGAGCTATCCAATGGTAACACTCAAAGAGTTTAATGACAAGTTTTTGTTAATATGAAATAGAAATTAAAGCTCTTCTGTATGTTACTCCATGATGAAACTTTATTTCAAAACTATGAAAATGCAGTGTTTGCAGGAAATGCTGCTGGGAATTTGTGCTTTCTCCCACCAAGACTTTTCTGTTTGAATTGGTATAGAGTCAATGCCAGCACAATGTCAGAAGGCAGTACAAACATGCTTGAGATGATATGCAAACCCATTCTGACACCAAGGACTCCAGGCCTCCTTTACTGCTGTCTTATCCTGCCTGTAGTATAACTGTCCATATGCATTTGGTTTGAAATCCCAGTACAAAATGGACAGTTGTTAATGTGAGTAGAGTAAACCTCAGTTCAAAGTGCCTATCCCATGTTTAGGGGTTCTGTCTTGGCCAGATACCAGTTTAAAAATTAAAACCCTAAAGACTGAAAAAAAATTTAGACATTAAAACTTGCTGGTAGCCTTCCTGTAATTTTAACTGGAGAAAAATACTTGTTTTCTTCTCTGTATCAGCAGCACAGCATGGCTTCTGTGCTTACCTTCGGAACTGTGTGCTGTAGTTGTTCTACTTCCAGGCTTGGATTAGGTTTCCTAAACTGACCTGATTAAAAACCAGTCTTACAAAGGTATACCATAACACATCTAATAAATATATGTAATATAGTATGCTATACTGAATGTTTCTGCATACTTTTCTTCTTGGGAACCTCTTAAGAAAAATGGCTACCCTAGAGAAGCAGTCAATCAAATTGTGACACATTTACTTCACCAGTAACCTGTTCTAATGTACTTTTGAGATGAAATGTGTTGCAAGGATACAGAGGAGAGTCCTTGTTGGAAATCCTAAGGCTCTTAGGGCTACCCTCTTGGTAGGAATCCATGATGCAGCTAAGCTGATCTAACAAGTATCAAAGAAAGCCTGGTTGGAAATGAAGGGTGAAAAGGACAGAGTGGCCTTGTCCATTCTTGGCAGTAACTATGCTGTGAATGCCTCTGTGGGAGTACCAGATGGAATGCTGCTGAAGGTGAACAGAAGTGGGCTTTATGTGGACTTCCAGTTAATTTTTATTTTTATTTTAATAAACACATAGGGAAGCAATAACCTAATGTGCAAGTTAAATCTAGCTCTGAAACTTAGAAACTCGCATATTCTCCTTTTGAAAATGCTTTCCATGGTTTATGTAACATCTGGGATGATAAAAATTGGCACTTTACAGATCATATTTTTGTCACTTGTTTGAACTGACCACCTATGAGGCATTAAATAGAATTAAAGGGAAGAAACAGTGCATCAAGGAACTACATAAGTATATTGCCAGAGCTTGATCTTCATCCCTGCATAAAACAGAACAGAATGACTTGTTAGTATTTAATGCCCCAAATGTTCACTTCTGTGACATATGGCTACATGACTATGTATCCACAGGAAAAGGAACATAATAACATAGCAAAAAGGTGATTTCTGTATTGTTTTGGGTTTTTTAAATAATGAGCCACCTCTTTAAAAGAGACCTATCAAAAGCACAGCCAATACTTACTCTTGCACATGGGCATCCTGTTTGTTATTGCAGAAACTGTTATATCTGTGCTATGCCATTCCTTCATGCATGTGTCTAAAATATGTGATCCACGTAAAACCATTATTGTGTCTTCATGTACTTGTTCTTGTGATGCCCACAGTCTCAGATTTTTGCCAGGGAATGTTGTGAAATTCGGTGTGTTTAATGTTTTTTGTCAGGTTGAACAAAGCAGGGGACAACGTTCTCTGCTCTAACCCCCCAAAAAAACGTGGTGTTGTCATCTGCTTTATTCTTCCAAGAATGGAAACACATCTTGCTCCAAGAGTGGAGACATGGGTGTTCTTCTCTCCAAGAGCATCAGAAATCCTTTTCCCCTGTGGAGATGTGAGGGAAACAGAGGAGGTAAGAACCCAAACAGCCAGAAAATGTGGCATTGAACGAACAGTGAAGCCTTAGTCACAACATTCCTATTGCTAACAAAATTTCTCCAAGGGCTTATTTTTTTTTTCCTCACAGGCAGTTTGGGAATTTAGAGTCCATCAAGATACCTACAGAAGTTAAACCTTCTGTTTTGGGCTACCTACGTTTTGCAAGCAGGTTATAATATATTGCATGTACTTGGATAATTTTTCACAGGTTTTCATCATTTTGATTAATTTTTACTGATAAAACTTGCTGCCAAAGCTACTGCACTATGACATCTTTTTCTTTTGCATACAAGAACATTTGCAGGAAGAGGGATTTGCTCCTGCCAAAGCTCCCAAAGAGTGTGTGGTCAGAGGTTATAATTCCTGTGGAAAAGTTTCCAGAAATGAAGTATGTTAAGCAAATGCGTTACTCTCTGGCTGTCTGAAAATGGCAGGCTCTGAGGTTTCCACACAATGGTTTCCTTGTCAGAATAATATTCCATATGCTGCCATAGCTAGCCCAGTTTTCTGTTTATGAATGCAGTGTCACAAGTGTGGGACTTCCATGAATCCCTCTATTTATCCCAGACTCAGTGGCTAGAAATGAAACAAACCTGAACCTTAATTAAATCCATGGAACATTGCGATGGACTTTAAAGTGAAGTTTGGAATAAATACTGAGCTGGCTGCATATCATGGTTTGGGGTCAGGGCAGCCCCCAGAACCATAACAGATGCTCTCTGTTAACCTCCTCCCCCCACCCCCAAAAGGG
>NW_008609517.1:16953-18653 GCF_000691845.1 Merops nubicus
CAGGTGCGGGGTACTCTCTGCTCCTCTCCATGTGGGGTACAAGCTTAGCAGTGGCCTTGGTCTGCACACCAATCCCTGCAGTAACTCTAAAAATGAAGTCTTATCACTGCTAAAACAAGGTTCCAAAAATGCTGCTAACTTCAGACAAGGCAGTTAATTAGAAGAGCTTTAGCTAAGAAGTTATAATCACTGAGCAAAACCAGCTCTGTTTTACCCCAGACCAGGACACTGCAGCAGTACAGGCTCACTCACACACCCCTTCCAGCCTAGGCATGATACTCAGAGGGCATTTCCACACGAGAAAATAACAGTACTTAAGTTGCAGAAATAGGTTATTTTCCAAATCCTGCCGGAAGAAGTAACCCTTTGTAGAGGTCACTGTGTCCTCATTGGATGGGAGTAGCAGTTCCTCTGAATGGCTCCCAACATCTTGCAGTGAAAATTACTCTGGTTAATGAAGCTGTCTTGTTAAAGCTAATGTGGCCCCTTTTGTTTGGCACAAGCCAGGTAACTGCTCGCAAGAGGATCTCTGCCAGCATACTGAGAGCACAGTGATCCCTGTTCATCTCTGCATGGGATCTGCTCTGTGGGCACATCTTAATTTTTCCAATCTGCCTGTATAGTGTATGTCAGACTGTGTGCATCAAAACCTGAGTTCATTTTTAGTTTTGCCTATTAATTGGAAGTGCCTTTATTGATGAGGCTTAAGATCATCTGGGAATAAACATGATTTATGCTAAACCACAATAAGAAATTCTTAAATTGAAAAAATACACGCTCACCTGCTCTGTACCAGTTTAAGTTTACCTTTCTCCCATGGGTGCAGCTTTGGTCTCTGTGGTGACAGTTAAAATGTTGATTGGCGGGGTTGGGGGGGGTGTTCTTTTTTTTTTTAGTTGCATTGCAGCTGTTATATTTCAGTCATAGGCCATGATGATATGTTGAAGCTGTATGGAGGAGAAAAAAACAGCCTCTATGCAAAAAGGAGTTGGTAGGTGAACTAGATATATGCTTTAAGTAAAGCATGATCAAAACTAGCTTAGTTCTAAACGAAATTGCCTTATACAAAACATATTTATGAGGGAAGCAAGAGTTAGAAAGGAGGTTCTGAGATCCTGTTCACAAAAACCCCAGTTGCAAGGAGTTTATTCCCCACCCAAGCTGTATGATCCTGTGATTCGGTCAGCAATGTTATTTTGATGAGTGTCTTGGCAAAATAAATTTAATTGGAAAAATGGTAGGCTTTTTTATTTTTGTCTTTCTAAATGCTTCCATGTGAGCAACTTCACTCATCTTTAAAGAATGCATGTAGGAAAAAAAAGATGTCTATTGGAGCGTTTAGCTGAGACTGCTTGTGTTAGAAAAAGCCAGCATGAAAAATCTCTAACATTTCTGTAGAATTTTACTGAAGGAAATGTGTATTATATGAAAAAAAAAAAAAAACCAAAACGGGACCTGCTTCTTGTAAATTATTTGTTTTGGTTAAATTCTGAAGATAGTTAGACTTGTCTAAAACACCTAAGGACATATTAGCCACTAAACACGCAAGCTGCTTGCTTACGATGCTGACTGGGGCTGTAACTTCCTTGCTTGGGCCTGGCTGCACCCGTGTCACCCAGTGCCCCAGGAGATGCTGTGTCACCGGCCAAAGCCCCGGCTGCCCAGGTGACGGGTGGCGTTACTTTTTTCCTGTTGTTTTG
>NW_008609518.1:0-2484 GCF_000691845.1 Merops nubicus
AAAGGAGGAGATGCTGATGTCTGTAGAAAAGCTGCAGTAAATGTTAGAGAAACAGCAGAATCCTGAGAGATAAAGGACAGTGTTGCTACAGAGATGAGTGCACCTCAGCTTGCTGTTAATAAACTGAACCTGGAAGTTAGAAGACCTCTAGCCACAAGAGTACTGAAACTCTGGGCTAGCTCTCTAGTAAATGTGCTGGATAAAAGGTGGAGAAGGGAAACTCAGTTTTGCAGTGTGACTCCTTCCACGGGTTTGCACGTCCTGAGAAGTGGCTGCTGGCAGGCAGTGGTTTGTGATGCAGGAGCTCTCGTCCCATCCAGGATCTGCTTTGCCCTTCTTTGTTGAAGTTTTGAACTCAGAATAGCTGTTCTGCCCGTGCTCTTATTGAAGCACAGTCACTTGCCTGAGGACCTTTCAGAAATGTTGTGACTCAGGGCCCAGCTAATACTAATCTTCAGGTGTCCCTTGGGAGCAGAGAGTGTCAGCTCTTACTCCTCCAGTAGCTCAGGTGGCTGCAGATGAGCTCACTATTCATTAGCCCTTTAGAAATGGCTTTTCTCACTTCTCCTCCTTCAAAGTTGTTTATAGCAGCTTTGGGCCACAGACTCTCAAGTGGTTGTGGAGTCTCCTGCTCTGGAGAGATCCCAAACGTGGCTGGTGTGACCCTGGGCACCCTGCTGGGGGGGAGCTGCTGGAGCAGGGGGTGGGATGAGGTGATCCCCAGAGGTCCCTTCCAGCCCCACCACGCTGGGGCTGTGTGAAATGTGCTCCTGATGCTGTCACACAGTCACAGTGAACACGACACGGTCGCACTCGTGGCACGTGTGCTGGGGGCAGCAGGTCCTGGGTGAGGAGGGCAGAAGCTCTGCCCGTGCTGCACCAGCAGAGGCAGGGGGTACTCTGGAACACCTCGGGTGTCCTGGGGGGCTGACTGGACTGAAGATGCTCCAGCTCTGTGCTGTGAGCACACGGGGGAGCAGAAGCACCCCCTGACCCGGCCCCCCGCTCGCTGCAGCCCTGGGGACCAGCTGTGGCTCTCCTCCAAGCCCTGCCACCAGCTCTGCTCTGCGTTGGGACATTTCAAATGACTTTTAAGCACATTTTAACTCAAGCTAAGTGCAGGCGTCCGTGGAACTGGCGTGTCCTGCCCGTGCCGGCGGGTCGGGGGCTGTGCAGGGGGGGTCGGGGGGAGTCCCTCGTGTGGGTGGCCACAGGGTGCCCCTGGGGCTTCATGAACAACTGTGGGGAGAGCCTCGTCTAACTGATTGCTGCATTAACACAGAGACCACTTCCCTCACAAGCTGTGCTGCATGCTGGCCCGGACGCTGGAGGAAGAGGGGCCCTGAAGGCCGACACCTCACAGGCACCTCACAGGGGCTGGTGTTGTGTCACCTGCGGGAGCCTGAGATTTGCGCTGTGCCGTTAATTCACCTACGAGTCGAGGGTTGTCTGGTTGTAGCTGGTGGAGCTCTGTAGCTAGGACTGTCGTTTGTGTGACAGTGCAGGTGCCTGTCTGCAGGAAGGGGACACTTGTCCACCCCTCTACAGTGGCCTGGTGAGCGTGGAGCAAGTAGCTCTGGTGTGGTGCTCGTGCATACGGGACAGGGGCCACCACAGCTTTGCTCCAAGTGGCTGGTGTGACCTTGCTCATCACAGCTGGAGGGTGCCTGAGCTCAGCCCATGGTGGGCAGCCCTGTTCACTGTGAATCCACCTCGGCTCAGTCCTTCCTCTGTCTGCTCCATGTTATCTACTGGCTCAGGAGCTAGGCTGTGAAAGGGCTTGATGTGGCAAGGTCTGCAGACGGCTGCTCTCTGGGGAGTGTTGCTCTGGGGATTTAGGATAGTCCCGCCTGACTGCTTTCAGATTTAATCTAAAACTATTTTTTTTCCAGAGAAGGGCTTCTCACAGAAAACTGATACCTCCTTTTAGAGATGATCTGAACTTTTGGAATCAAGAGCTGGAGAGAGGGCAGTCTTACTGCTCTGGGCGTTTGCAGGACAGGAGGTGGTGTAGCAAGTCATGGAGGGAGGCGAAAGGCTCCTGCTCTGGCTTTGCTCATGCCCTGTGGAGTCCTCCTGGGCCTTAATGAGGGAAAAACAGTGTTTGTCTTTTCCTTTTTGAAGTAGCACAACTAATTGGAAGCTTCTGTTCCAGAGAATGAAAACTGTGGTTGGTATAATCCAATCAGCTTATTTATTGGAAAATCCAAACCAGAATTTGATATTAGTGTGATGTGCTCCCCTCTGCTCCCAGCTCTCAAAGGGAAACTCTCTCACCCCCTGCTTGGATTGCTTGCTCGAGACTTCAGCGTGTCATTAAATCACTGGCTGCTGCAGAGGCTGCTGCTTGCACGTGCTGTCTTGGCATGGCCGTGGCCCTGGGCTGCTGCTCCTCCTGTGGCCGTGGCCCTGGGCTGCTGCTGCCTCTCCTGTGGCCGTGGCCCTGGGCTGGCGCTCTCGCTTCTGGTGCCGGGGCCGCGGGGC
>NW_008609518.1:2587-7607 GCF_000691845.1 Merops nubicus
GGGGTGCTGCCTCTCTGGGATGGAGTCCTGGCACGGCAGGGGGGAGCCGAGGTGCACCCCGCAGTTCTGTGGCTGCTGGAGCTCCCTGGACGTGGCTCTTTAGTCGTTGTACTGCACGGACCTCCTGTTAATTTGATTGCTCCTGTTAATCAGATAGCTTGGTGTCAGTGGCCGGAGATGACTCGAGATAGCAGTGAGTAATTCAGAGGGTTTAGCAGCTGTAATCTGCTTGGTTATCTGCCCTGAGGCAATAGGCGTGGGGGTTGCCCTGGGTGGCACTGACCTCTCTTCTGCTGAGTTCCTCCTGCTGCAAAGGGGCCTCTGCTGGAGAGCAGGGTGGTGGGACAGGGGTGCTGGAGCACTCTCACCTCTGCAGCTGGGAATAGGCTTCAGGGAGGAATGGAAGAGCAGGGTGGGTGCAGGGTGACAGTTTTCCCAGAGCATCTTCCCAGCTTGTGGCATCTCTGTGTTCTCCTGAACCAGGTTTGTACCTACATCTGTCTTCAATTGCTCTTAGCTGGCTTTCCAGCCATAAATTGTCTTAAGAGGGTCCCCTGTGCAGGTGCAGTCCTTCCCAAAGCTCCCAAGCCTCACCCAAATGCATTATTCTCATGGAAGGATGGAGACATCATTTTTCAGGTTGCATGTCACGTGCTCAGAAAGCACTGGATGAAAAGAAAGGAAGGTTGGGGTGTGGTGTGGTGGTTTTTATTTTTCCCTTGCAATTGCTTTAGAAATACCACTGATGAGAAACAAAATGCTTCCAAAGCACTAGTTGTCTCCCAGACCTTCCAAGTGCCTTGAGGTGCTCCGGTTGGACTCTGGGTGTTGGGCAGTGGGGTGTCTGATGGGTCAGGACAGGCCCTGAGGCTGGGACTGTGAAAACCAGGAGTTGCTGTTGTGGATGTGGTGGACACACCATCCTGGCCAAACCACAGGAGGGTTCCCAGCAGAGGACTGGGGTGTGTGGACAGGCACACAGGTGAGCAGTTGTGCAGGTCCTCTGAGTGCTGTCCTCCCTCCCAGTGGAGGCTTGTGCTGGATCCCAGCTCACCAAAATCCTGTACTCATAAGGGTAAGTTCAGGATGGCAACATTAGGCAATGCTCTCCCTCTTAGGAGGGTGAAGGTTTGTCTTTGAGTCTTGTTTTTCAAGAGGTGCTTTTTTATATTGTGATAAGGTTATCTACCCTCACTACTTCAGCCTTTTTCTGCGTGGGACTATTGACAGCTCCAGGTCCTCCAGGTCAGCCTGTCTACAGCTTCTTGTGCTTCTACAGAAGTATGAGGAGCCAGCTGCAGCTTGACAGCAGTATTTTGGGTTTCTCTTTTCCCTTTCTTTAGTACCATGTTGACACTGTGATTGCACAAGAGAAGACCTCTTGGATTCTGTGAATGTCCATGTCCCTCTGAGCATGCAGATCACATGATTTCACTTGGAAATGAAATAATTTACCTTTGCAAGCAACTTCTTCAGAGTGGTGATCCCCGTGGTGCTGGATACAGGCCATGTGAAACAGCTTTCCTGTGTCACTCTGGAGTTTGGTGTCTATCTAGCTGATGAGAAATGGTTTGTGGGGCCTTCCTTAACAAGAGTGTGGGAGGGAAGGAGATACCCTCTGCTCGTGCAAAAGTCACTGTCCCTGTGTCTCTAATCCAGGTGCCTGAGACCTGCAGGGTCTTCCCTGCTGCACTGCTCCCCAGCCTGCATCACTGCCAAAGCTGCTGCTTTCACAGACGTGGGACTTTGCATTTGTTTGTTCCTCCAGCCTGTCCAGGTCCCTCTGGGTGGCAGCCTGGCCCTTGTGGATATTCACCATTCCCCCCAGTTTGGTGTTACCCACAAACTTGACCCCTGTGATGCTCCACCTGTCACTGGCCACCAGGTAGAGAAGATCCCATTGACACCCACTCTCTGAGCCTGACCATCCAACCAGTTTTCTCCCATCTAGCTGTCTACTCATCTGTCCTGTCATGTCCTAATTTCTGTACAGGTGAAGATGAGACATGCAAGGCTTCCTCTGTCTTATGTCCCTGTGTCCTGTGAGATATCTGCTGGTTTCTTGCCACCTTTGCTACCCGGCAGCCTGCCTTGTGGTGTGGGGCTGGGGACCTGCTGCCACTGCAGGAGCCCCGCTCCCTTCCACGTGGAGATCTCCCTGCAGACAGCTGGGGAATCCCAAGCTGCTGCTGTTCAGTAGCTGTACCAACAGTTCTCTTCATCCATCTGTTTCCTGGTCAGTCCTGCTGCTCCGTGGGACTGGTGTGAGCTGGGGGTTGGTCAGACTCTGCCTTAGCTGGGCAAAGTCCTTTGGTTTCTTATCATCTCTCTTGTCTCTGCCAGTGCCTCAGGTTGTGCTTTCCTTTTCTCCCTGGTTTTCAGATGTCCTAAGGACTCACTTTTCTTTTTTGGGAGCACAGTACTCTGACTGGGTTAAACCAGGTGTCACGTTCTGGCAGCCCTGCACTGTGAACCTCTGGGACACTTTTCCACCTTTAGTTTAATGAAAGTAGCTTTTCCAATTGCCTTTTACCCTACCTAAAAGGTAGGTGAATGATGGTCAGGTCATTGCCTGCCTTGCACTGTATGTCTCACTGGCCTGTTAAGAGGTGCCACCAGTTTCCTTCTCAGAAGATTCCAAGTTTTCTCTTGTTCATGATGCCAGTTTTCATTCCCAAACCTCAGATCTCTTAAGATGGAGTCTGAACTTTGTGTTCCCAATGTCAAGCTGGATCTTACTTGTCTGGAAGTTTTGGAGGTGTCTTATGCTGCCCCTGCATGCTCTCAGAAGGTCTGTGGGTCAACCACAGTAGCCATATGATAGATAATGGCTGGACTCAGTGATCCTGAAGGTCCTTTCCAGCCGTGGCAATTCTTTGTGATTCGCTGTGTGCGCTTGGAAACGCGACTTTCCAGCCAGCAAAGGTGGCTGTGTGACCAACCAAGATGTGAACTTGGCACTGGAAGTTTTAAGCATCAGGAGATAATAATTCGGTGGGTTTTATTTGAAAAAAAACCCTCATGAGTTTCTTTCATATTGATCTAGAGATTTGCTTGTGTGTGTGAGCAGGTGACTCTGGTGCCCTCCATGATTTCTTTGCTGTTGAGCTTGCATGCCAGTGGAGCTGTGGGGTTGCTTGTGTTGGCTCCTCTCAAACACGCCTGCTGCAGGCTCTAGAAATGCAGACAAGTTTCTTAATGATCAGTAAATATCAATTTTGTAAGAATTTCCCTGTCCTTCTGATACTCATGGTTGAACTTTCCCTTTTATACATATGGAGGATTATCATGCAGAATATAAAAATAGCATGCAGGTAGTTGCTTTACATTTTTTTCTCATTTCACTGAAATGTAACAATTGGAGCTGCTGCTTTTCTGACAAAAAGTTGTCTGTCCTTTTGAGTGCCATGGGTTTAGGAGATTTTCTTTGTTTTCCCCTCCTCTCCTCTCCCCAGGCTAAATTCTTCTAAACAGGTTTTTGTGGTGGGGGGATTTTTTGGGTGGTTTTGTTTGGTTTATTTGGGTAGGTAATCATGCTGTAAGTGAAGTTTCTCATTCTGATTGTACAAGCTCTGTTGCTGGAGCTGCTCTGGCTGTGGCACACTCAGCCCCGTGTAACGGTGTCTGGAACTGGCAGGACTGACCTTGGCCATGGAGGTGAAGCACATGTGACAAGTTTTGGTCAGCACTGCGGGTACTTGAGACAAACATCTGGCTTGATGTGAGGAGATAGTCACCCGAGTTGGGGTGGGTGCAGGGAGGTGGCCACGGGCAGGGGCTGTACTGGCTGGCAGAGGTGCCCACGGTGCCCCCGGGCAGCGACGTCTGGCATGGGGAGCTGAGGTGCCCCTCTGGGCATGGTGTGGTTCACCCTCCAGCACGCTGCAGAGCAGGACGTGTCTCTTGATGTCACAGCCTGGCTTCTTCTGTAGCTCACGAGGGGTGAGGTAGCCATGGTAGTTCCCTGTGTAAAACTAACAGCATCTTAAACCTGCAGAATCGAGGATGGGGAGGGGCTGCCGAGGTGTCTGGTGCCAGCCTGTGGGCAGCAGCACCCACCAGCACGGGCTGCTCAGGGCTGTGGCTGGGTGAGCACTGAGCATCTCCAGGGCCAGAGACCCCATGGCCTCCCGTGGCCCCTGCTGGTGCCTGACCCCCTCTGGTGAAGGACTTTTCCTGCCATGCAGGGAAGATGTCCCTGTCCATAGCTCATGCCTCTCATCTCCTTGTGGCATCTCTGAGAGGAGCCCAGCTTCATCCTCTCTACACACCCCATCAGGCAACCACAGGCCCCAGCAGAGCACCCCTTCACCTTCTCCTCTCCAGGCTGAGCAAATCCCATGCTCAGCCTCCCCCCCGTGACTCCATGTTGCCCATCACCACTCTGAGCCTGATGGTCCAGCTGGCTTTCTACCTCCTTCATCAACCTGCTCAGACTGTCCCTGTTCTCCCCGGGCCTCCTGCCTGGAAGCTCTCTGCCTGGTGGCCCCTGCTGTGCTGGGAGCTGGCTGCAGCCTCCCGAGGGCTCTGCTGCTGTGCTGGTACTTCCCTGCACCCTCAGAAAGTGTCTTCTTACAGCTAACCTGAATCCTTCTCACTGAATTTTAAACCCATTTCCTTTCCATGGTTATTGAGAACAGATTATTTTTGTCCTCGTTGCAGCTCCCTTCTTTCTGTTCTTCACAGTCAGATCAGCCCTTCCCCACCTGATCTTCTGCTCTCCAGGCTGAGCACCCCAGAGTGCACAGGCTTTCCTGCAGAGATCTTGAAAGCGTAATCCAATCATTACTATTGATTCACTCTGGATTCTCCCATGTCTTTTATTTAACTCTATTTTGAACAGTAGCCTTTACCAGCTGAAACCCAACCTGTCCCACAGGGAGTGGAGGGGCTCCACCACACGAGTTAGAGGTGAGGCTGCTAATTGTAGATCCTGGTATGTTTTCCCTTTTCTGCCACAGTGTGACTTTGTTGACTCATTTTCAGCTTGTGATCCTGCTGTCCTCAGATCTTCAGCAGG
>NW_008609518.1:7638-19227 GCF_000691845.1 Merops nubicus
CTAGCTTGTGCCTGTGCCCAGTGCCGTGGACTCTGAGCTGCCTGGACCAGGGACACCCAGGGATGTGTCTCCTGCTGCTCCAGTGGGCCAAGCTGATGGCTGCTGAGGGGGCTCAGGGCCCTTCCTGCTCAGCTTTGGAAAGCTCCCACGTCTGCAGTGGGCCCACCTTGGGCTTGTTCCTGCCCTCAGCCATTCTTAGGGGAGGAGCCTTTTCCCTGTGCCCAGAGTTCCCCGGTAAGGCCTCGGAGGGGAGGCTGGCTCCATCTCCTGTCACTCCCTGCTCAGAAGCTGTCATTACCTTTGTCTCTGTTGGCTAAATCTCCCCTCCTGCCTGTTTCTTGAGGATCATTTCAATTCTAATCCTCTAATGACTTTGCATTTCCTTCCAGCTTGGTCTCGTTGAGGAATTTAATAAGCATATTCTGTACTCTGTCATCTGGGGTGGTAATGAAAAAATCGAATCTTACTGAACCTGGGGCAGGGTCCTGTGAAATCCATTCAGTGTACGTTTTCAGTCTGACAGTTAGTCACGAATTAGTTTTCTGATCAGTTTTTCTTCACTTGGCACTAGTTTCAGCTAGATTTTATTTGTTGTTTCTGAGAATGTCACATAAGGCTGTCAAATTTTTTGCCGAAGACAGCTAAGGGACGTCTTCAGGTTCTTGGCTCTTTGTGAAGCCTGGCCTGCAGCCCTCCTAGAAGTAACTTGGGTCCCTTAAATTCAGTTTGCTCTTTACAAATTGTTGTTGTGGATCATTTCCGTTCACAAACCATCTGCTTTGCCCAGTGTTTTTCTGGCCAGTGGAATGGAGTTGCCTGGTCTGTAGTGCAGCATTCCTCTCCTTGTGCTGTATGTTTAGAGCTGGTTGTAACTCCTCATCTTTTCCAGGGCTCTGAGAGCTGTCACGGATGGTCAGAGCTCACCACTAATGCCTGAGGCTGCTCCTGGCAGGTTTTTGGCAGCGTGACTCAGCTCGCAGTCTGCAGGTTTCTGGTGCTTTGTCAAAAAGTGATTCATAAAGTGATTGCAGAGCCAGGTGCAAAGGCAGAAAATGCCCCAAATACTGCACGTCACTCCTGTGAGGCCCAAGAGATCTCCTGATTTGGTGGCGTTTGCTGCAGGGTCGCAGCCGGTCGTGGAGCAGGGAGCTGAAAGGCTCCGGTGCTGGTGGAGCTCTGCTGCCCCACGGGGTGCCCACCCAGCCCCACTGTGCTGGGCACACCTTGCCCCCTGTGCCCCTGCTGGGACCCACACCCCTCTCAGCCTCCTCACATCTGCCACACGTGTAACTGGGCCTGTGACACTTTGGCCCTCCCCGAGTCCTTAAAGCTTTGCACTTGGTTTGTGTCGGCCTTTTGGTACAATACAAACAGGTTGGTAGATGCATTTTCCTCAAAGATTTGTATCTCCTTGCTTTAAAATAGACACTGTGGTCTGAACTCTGGAATTTGCAGTCATGTTGCCCGGGCAACAGAATGTTCTCAAACAGTGATTTTGTTACGGAGTGCCTTCAGTTAACGGTGACTTTTCTAATTTAAATTGAATTTTAGCTGACAGTGTTTGGGTTTCTATCGTATTAGTGACGTCATATCTGGTGATGTCAGAGCAAGGGGTGAATCTAGCTCTGCCTGTGCAGGTGCTGAGTGTTCAGTGCCAGGCACTGGGCTGGGAGGGGCAGGGTGAGGCTGGTTGGTGTTTCACAGCTCAGCTGTAAGCTCCTGCTGGCTGCCCTTGATCCTCAGCGTGTGAACCACGTGGAAACGGCGCCTGCGCTTTGACGCGTTTCAAAGCCTTTGTCCCAGCTCATGCCAGGAATTTTTGCTGATGTGAGAACATCTGTAGCACTATTTTTATGAATAAGCTCCATATTTCTCTTGTCACTGCAGCGGTAACCTCGTCCTGCTCCAGCATTCTCTCCTGCCAGCCCTTCGGGTTGTGAGGGCTGGGGGGTTTCGTAGGGGGGTGCTGAGCCTGCTGATTTTGTTTTCTAGCTCTGCTGTAGTAGAAATTAAAAGAATTTATGGAGGTGTGGAGTTCCTGTTGGCACTTGGCGTGGTTGTTCAACCTGTTATGTATTAAAAATGTGGCACATCTTCTGCAAGCTTACTGCTTTTGCTATCTCAGTGGAAAAAACTTTTTTTAGCTTTTAAAAGTGTGTTTGTTAACTTTTAACATTACAACTGATTAAAGTTTGAGATCTGTCAGAAATCTATTATCTAGGCTTAGGCTGCTTGTTGTCCTTAATGACCAGGTAGCATCATAACCCAGCTTCTTCTAACCTTTCCTGTACTTCAGGTTAATTAAAAGCTTGCTTATCATCCCGATTTTAAAAGCATAGTTTTCAAGGAAAATGAACTGTTAGGATTGCAATGCCTGTTGCTGCACTCAGAGTGACAAAGTTTTCCACAGGGGATCTCAGCACCTCTGGGTTTGGCTGCAGAGCTGAGCTGTGCTCAGCACCTTTGGGGTGCTCAGTGACTGTCCCCACCACCTTGCTGGCCTCTCCAGGTACAGGGGAGGTTGTGCATCTGCAGGGCTCAGCTCTTTGGATGTGCCAAATACATAACAAGCCTTCGTTGTGGTCGGGTGGCTTCTCTCATTTTTTAATCACATAATCATTGTGATTGGAACAGACCTTTAAGGTCATTGAATCCAACTGTTGTCTTTTTAGGCCTATTTGGAGTCGTAGGTAAAGCAAGCTCCTCCACTTCCTCCTGAAAATAAAAATCTGTTAACCCTCTGGAGTTCCCAACTGGGTCTTGATTCAGGGCTGGAAATAGCAATGGGGGGTGCAGGCAAACGTGTCCTGCCTGGTCCCTGCTGGGACACGTTGCCCATGGGCTCAGCAGGTCGTGGGTCTGTGCTCCTCATGTGCCTGTGGTGGAATCTGCCACCTCCTCGTGAGCTGTTTCATTACCCTCACTGCTAGAAGTCATCTTCCACCTCAGTGGTGCTCTGCCTAATTTAATCATCCTGTTATTAGCTCACGCGTGTGGTGCAGTAATTGGAAAACCTTGTGGTTGGACTTCTTCCTTATCACCTTAGCACCCACACAAAGTGATCACCTCACCTCCATTGACAAGTAGTTTGCTCTCCTTTGTTTTAAAGGCTTTTACAGCTCCTGGGTCACTTCTGTGCCCGTGGTGTGGTTCTCGGCGTGGCCCAGCGCGCTCGCACGGGTCCCGGGGCTGCAGCCTGCGCTGGGCTCGTGTCTGTTTCTGACTCTGCTTTCAGCTCCTCTTCATGGCACAGTTACTGTTCTGAGAGTTGAGGTGAGGGTTTCCCCTGTGTTCTGTGGGGCTCCAGGTCCCGCAGCGGGGCTGTGCCCTCGGGCTGGTGCCCTTATCCCAGCACACCCGCTGCGACTCCAGCTCTGCCCCGGCACCCACACCTTGGGCTGGGCACAAACCATGTCAGGGCACTGCTTTCCCTACCTACTCTGAGCGGGCAGTCAGCCCTGGAAATGTTTGTCAAGCCCTACACTCAGAGTAGGGTGTTCTCAGTGCTCCTCTGTGCTAAGAAAATCAGAAGTGTCTTCTGAGGTTTAATCACTGTTTTTTGGCAAAGCAAGCAAATTTCTTTGTCCTTTCAACAGTGGATTGGTGGGATAATTTGTCACCGACCTGTTTGTAATACTTTTAAGATTTAAAGTGAATGAGCCCACTTCTGTCAGTCTTTCCTCAGCGGCCAAGATGTCCACGTGTCTTTTCCAGCATACTGCTTTCAGTTCATTCCCCTCCTCCTTAAGGAGCTTTGTCCCCAGACTGGACGTGGCCGTGCAGCTGGGTCCTCACCATCTTCTGGGTACTGCCTAGAACGGGACTTCTCGTTATGCCACGTCCCCATTTTCTTGACTTGTTTAGTCTGGGGTTCCTGCAGTTACTACACGTTGTTTTCAGCTTTATGATGCCAGTCATTCTCCACCTCGTGTTTATCCACTTGATTTCCCCATTCCAAGTGTAACAGTTTGTACTAGACCCTCCTGGGTTTCGACTCTCTGATTTCAGACATCGTTGCTTCTGTCAGCCAGACTCATAAACTTGTCAATCAGGCTCCACGTTTTATGCTTTTTTCTTTTAACAAGATTTGCTTTCCCCAAACTAAGGAAATGATCAGTAAAACAGGAATAACATAATTAGAGTCGATGGTGTCAAAACTGGCATAAGGTGTGCAGGAGAAAATAATTCAGAAAAGCATTTTAAATGCTAAATATGCATCAGGATTCTTAATGTACCGTACAGGGCTGCTGTGAGGATTTCACAGAACAAATGAGGTATCGTGAGTATGGGTAATGCTTCTTAGGCTATATTACTTCTAAAATATTGTGGTACTTTTGAAAATGTTTCAAACAGCAAGAAAGCTAATCAGGTTAAAAAAAGGTGCAGTAATGAATGAAAAATGGGAATATAAACCCAGATAAGGGTATAAAAAGGAATTGTGAAGCAGAGAGAAGGGAAAAGATGTGAATAACTGTAACTGAAAACATGAAGACAAGTTCTGGTTTTATGGTAGGCAAACAACCAGGAAAGAAATTAGAGGAAACCAGGAAAGGGAGAAAAATGGGAGTTTATTTTTAACAAAGTTAAAATGCCTTGGTGTCTTTGTGTTGTGTTTTCTTCTTTTCCTGAATGAAATGAGGGAAATGAGAGCTCATGCCTTTTCCCTAGCAGTGTTTCCACTCTCAGTTGGAGCTCAGCCCTTTTTGGACAGAGTAAAAGGTTTTTATTCGTTGAGATGGTTTGGTGTGCTCGGCCTGGCTGGGACACCCAGGGAGGTGCCCTCGGCAGGAGCCGGCGTCGCAGCACCCGCAGGGGCTGGGGCAGGATGGGTGCTGAGGCCACCAGCTCCCTGGAGGGACCAGCTGGTGGTGGGAGAGACTGGGAGAGACATCCCTTCGTTATAGCTGGAGGGTTTCTGCTCTGATACCCTGTCATGCAGGAAGGATCCATCCTCCTCTTCCTACCGAGCATCTGCCTTCTGCCTCTTCTGAGTCCGTGATGGACCAGGGTCAAGTGCCTTTCCTTTATGACAGATTTAAAACATTTTCTCCTGGTAGATTATGGGTTTATTTAGCTTCTCTTATCAATCACAATACAGTTGAACTCTAGGCTTCCCTTTGCTGGGGTAGAAGATTGCAGAGCACAAGAAGACCATCTGGCTGTGGGTGATTTTCTGTCACTGTGCAGGGGGCTGTTTCTCCCGAGGGGCCGAGCGAGGGGTCGCTCACAGGGCCAGTGTGTGAGCTGAAGAGGTGCCCCAGCCATGCTGTGCTGCCCTCACGGGACCCCTGTCCCTTCTCCCACGTGCCACCTCGTCACCTCTGGAGGTACATGCCTGTGCACAGGGTGCTCTGCTTACCAAGGAGCAGCTTCCATTTGCATGATGAACTTCTCTTTTTATTTTAGACTTGCCTGCTCTCTCCAGGCTTTCTTCTTATCCTCAGTTTATTTGATTTGTTTTCTCTCTCTTTTCATTTGAAGTTTGTCTCGTAAAAATTGATCAGGTTTCTGGCCTCCTGGCTCCCTCCCACTCCTCCTTCAGTCTTCAGTGTGAGACTGATCTAATTCTGAGTCAGCTGCTGTCTCAGCTTTGATTCCTAGATGATGTTGCTGACTCAAAATCTTCCCTGACCTGCAGCAGTCATGCTCCAGTTGCAGATGTTACCCAAAAGTCTCTGCTTTGCACAGGAGGTTCTGCATGTCCCTGTCCTTCAGGCTGAGTCTGGTAGCTCTCGGAAGGTCTGTCAGACCCAGCCTGATTCTGGTGATAAGGACTGCTCTGGACACGGATCTGCCCTGTCCAGTCCCTTGAGAGCATCCTCCAGTGCTGCTGCACCAGAGACCAACCCGACCGAGCCTTCTCCAGCAGAAGCAGCCAGACCTCTCTGTCCTGTTCTGCCTGCTGTAGGTAGTACCACCCCTCAGGACTCCATCTGGAAAAGGCAGACAAGAAATATCCTCACTGATATGTCTCCCCTCTCTCCTGTGTCTGAGGTACTCTTTTCCCAGGCACTGGCCACCCATGGACCTTGCATTCAGCTCCCTGTGACAAGTAGCCATGCCGTGGTTTGGTGTTTTTTAAGGCATGCTTTGTGGCACTGGGAGGTTTCTGTGCAGATGCTATTGTGGCTCTGGCCAAATCTGTCATTCTTCCCTTGCAGAATCTTTTCCTCAACTTTCAGGAGATGCCACCGACCCAGCTTTGGTCCCTGCAGGAAGCTGAAGCTCATTTCCAGTGCCACAGCAGGGTGTAGGGGAGGTGACACCCCTGTGCCCAGGCTGTTGGTGGGGCCCATACTCAGGACTTGTAGGACGACACACCACTGTTCTGCTTATAGCCTGCACGGGTGGTTATCAGCCCTGCTGGAAAAGTCAGTCCTGGTGGAGGCGAGATGCCTTCCTCAGTGCCTGGAGGTTGTTTCTCCTCCTACAGCTCAAAGGCTTCCTGAGCATAATGGCTCCAAGGTGCCTTCCTAAGGCTTGTTCCTGCTTCCCAGAAGCATTCAGACCTCAGGACACTCTGCTCCCCCGGGTGGAGGTGATCATGGCATCGTCTGCCTCTCTTCAGGAGAGTTTTGTGATGCACCTCATTAGGAGGATTGTCCTGTTTTTCCAGTAGCTCCGTGTGCCTCGTCTGAAAATTCTGAGGAAGTTCTCTGTGTTTGTAGCCTAGAGCTGAATGGCTGCAGCTTTGGGGGTGTGTTTATTTCTTGTATTTGTGTACATGCTCCCATTGGCTAGTGCAGACCATTTGCAGATACCCCTTGAGTGCTTAGTGGCAGAACGTTAGTCCAGCTGCCTGGTGCCACTTTTAAATCATGGGCTCAGTGTGTGGTCCATTGGGGAAAAAAACCTCATTTGCTGCGTGGACCGTGGACTGGCAGCTGGGTGTTTGCAGGAGGTGCTGGATCCACTGGGGACGTGTTGTGTGGCCGGCTCGTGGGCACAGGGGGCATTTGGGCTGCGTGTGCCCTGGCTCAGCCCTGTGCCTCCCGCACAGCTGGTCTGTCTGTGGCTCCCAGGAGGGGCTGGGTCTGTGCCATCGTGGCTTGGTGAGCTGCCCCAGCGACACTCCCTGGAGGCACCAGGCTGGCAGTGTCTGTGCAGCGTGGAGCTGAGCGGCCCCGGGTGCTGCTCACGTGCCAGCCCAGATGGAGCTGCCGTGTGTGGGCAGTGGGATCGACCTGGTGGGGCTGCCAGGCTTCTGGGAGTCTAGAACAAATGTAGAACACACTTGAAGTCTGCCTGGCCAAGTCGAGGTAGACAGCTTTGAAGAGTTCAGACGTAAAGCAGTGCTACCTGAGGAGATAGTGTCACTTAAAAGGAATCATTCTGCTCCCTCTTGTCTAGGGTAGTGGGGAGGTAAAAACATAATCAATGATAGACTCGATAATTGGAGAAGTCTTGGGTAAAGGGATGCAAAAATAGTTGGCAACAGCATCTGGCATGTTGACAGATGCTTCTCAGGGTCCAAGGAGAGCTGAGTGGCTTGAATGTGTTAGAGCACTGAACTGGATGCCTACACCCTACCTAACTCGCCCTCTGACGTTCCTCTTCCCCAGGTCTGCTCCATTCTTGCCCAGCAGGGCTGCTGCTGGTTGCTTCCTTCTTGCTCCATCATCCCCTAGAGCTGCTGCTGTCACCTGCATCCCTTGTGGCTCTGCTCCTGCCTTTGCACCCCATAGCCCCTGTACTGTAGCCCATGCAGTAAAAGCAGGCCCAGGATGAAAACCCAGCTGTGTCATGGTTTAAAGCTGTTTAAGCAGTCTCTGGGCATCGCTGATTTATGTTTGGTGGCAAACAGCCACTGCAGACCTGCAGGCCCTGTGCTGGGTGGAGCCAGGAGGCAGCACCTCTGGCCAGCCCTGCCGGTGGCCTGGCCCGTGTGGGGATGAGCTGCTGTGGTTTCTCTGAGGCAGAGGCTGGGTGCCCGGCGTGGGGCGGGCTGGGCTGTGAGAGCTGCAGGGAGCTCTGCCCCGGTCTGCAGCTGGCACCTCCTCACCCCTGCGCTGGGGCACAGCACATCCTGCCCAGACCCACCTGAGCTCCGTGCCAGCCTGTGTCTCAGGAGGGGCTGGGGATCTCCTCATGGCCTCACACCGTGCAGCAGGCAATGCTTGCACAGGACTGCTACCCACAGAAGCTGGGCTGGATCTCGGAGCTACGACTCTTACCGGGAATGTTGAAATGATCTTTTTGTTTTCTGCTGTTAAGACCTTAGAAGCACCTTGACAATTCCATGCTGCACAGCTCATTCAGATGTCCCTCCTCGTTTTGTTTAGAAATTACTGAGTTTGCCTAAAAAGATAAAAATAGGCAAATTGCTGTTAGATTAGGAAGCATTGTCACTCCAATATCATGCTCTGGGATGACTCAAGGTGTTATTGCATTCAGAAAATAACCCTGTGCCAGAGCCATAACGCCTTGTGCAGCCCGAACACGGATTTCTGTCGCTCAGCCTGTGGCGTATGGAAGGGCAGAGTTTACATGCACCAGGGCAGGGCAGGATGAGAAATGCTCTTTGCCCAGGGACTGCTGTCTCTGTGGCATTGCCAGGAACATCCCAGCCAAGCTACTTATCCTATGTGGGACGTGGGGATTATTGCCTGGAATTAGATCATTTATCTTCTGTGGCAAAGTCAGAACAATTTTTTTTGGTAGTCACCAATTCCTCATGCTTTGGTGTACAAGCACTGAAATTGCTAGCTGTGAAAATATTAAAAAAAGACCCAACAACACAAAATAAATACAATCATGGAATTGTTTTGGTTGGAAGAGACCTTTAAGAAAATTATTGCGTCCAACCATTAATAATACAAGCTGCCCAGAGAGGCTGTGGAGTCTCCTGCTCTGGAGAGATCCCAAACCCTCCTGGCTGTGACCCTGGGCACCCTGCTGGGGGTGAGCTGCTGGAGCAGGGGGGCTGAACCGCTTCCAACCCCCACCTGCTGGGATTCTGGGATACATGTTTTCAGAGGGTTCCATCCTTGAGAATTCCTTTTCTTGTTTACTTCTCCTCAAGATGCCATTGCTTTTATTTCAGACCATATGGGTGGCTCCCCCATTGTGTGGGCTCTGGCAGGAGCTTGGGGGTGGCTGCCCGGAGCCGAGCGGGGCGTGGGGGCGTTGGCTGCACGGCCGGGGTGCTGGGGAGCTGGGGAGCTGGGGTGCTGGGGAGCCCCTGCCAGGTGACAGTGTCACACCTGGAGCCCTTGCATCAACTCACCTTTTGCCAGGGGGGTTGCAAAGCAGAACCAGCAGGGTCTTCTCCCTTCAGAGGGGTACATGTGACATTAACTTCTTACCACACCTCTGATCCAGCGTGTCTCTCCTCCCCTCCCCTGGGCTCGTTCCAAGGCAGGCAGGGAGGGAGCTTCTGTGGCTGGAGCGGCAGCCTGGCCGCTGTAGCGTCAGCTGGCCTGGCGCTGAGACCTGAGGGTGGTGGGCAGGGTGGGAGAGCTCCAGCTCCTGCAGCCAGAGCAGGAGGGACGCCCGGGGCACGTGCAAGGCAGGAGCTGCTCCACGTATGTTCACCACACGGTTTGGGAATTCTCCCCGAGACGTACATCTCATGAGACTGGCAATTTGTACTCTGGGTTTGGATTTCTGACAGAGGCGGTGGGCCATACGTTCATTGATTGTTTGAGGAACTTCAGAGTTCAAACCACTTTTGCAAGTTCTCCTTTCCAGTCTTTTGTCTGTTTAGTTATTTTTGTTTTCACATTTCTCCAGGTTTGGGTCATTTGCCCTTTGTGCAAAGCTCTCTTTGCCTGCTGAAGGAATGTGACCTTTGGGAGAGCAGTCCTTGTAAAAGTGTAGGTATGTGTAGGGAGACACAAAGAAGGATCACAATTTGAAGCAAGCTTGGGGGAAAACAGATTCTTACTTGATTTTCTCTGTTACTGTGGCCTAATTTCCCAGATGCAGAAGGAAGGTTCCTTTCTTCCAGCCATTGCTGGTTGCTCCCAGCTCTGGCTGAGGAGCAGGGCATGAAACCTGGGCCTCAGAAAATTAAAAAAAAAACACATAAACATTGTTGAGCTGAGGATAGTAAGACTATTTCTGCTGATAAAGGATGATAGTAGAGAGGTGTGCGTGCTGTACTGAGTCACCAAGTTAAATATATCCCTCCGTCACAAGTTAGTGGTGAAATGCAAATGAAGCTCGTATTTCTAAAAGCTGTTTCTTGTAGGAGGCAGGGAAACGTTAAACAGCTGGAGCTGCCAGCACTGCTCTTGACTTTGTCAGTGTCTGGGAGGTTTGGTTTCTGCTGCCTGACTGATCAAATAGGTTCATCTCAGATACCAACCCTAAGTTAAAAAGCAAAAGGGGTGGGGGGTGTGGTGGTCCCAGGGTCAACAGGCAAAACCAGCAGCTGTATCTCAGCCTCTTCTTACAGGTGTTTGCATGCTCCCAGCAGCAGCAGCACTTTGCTCTTGGCCTGGATCCAGCTGCTTCTCATCCCCAACCCAGCTGTAGGTGCTGCTGAGTGAGGGCAGTGACTGGGGGCACTGGGTGTGCTGGGAGGGGTGGGAAGGACAGAGCTGCCTTCAGTTCAGTCCAGGGCAGTTCATCCAGTTTAATTTCCCGAGGAGCGATGATGGATTTTGTGTACTCCTGCCCATCTCACTGTGGTTCTTTCACACATTAAAAGGATGCTTTTGCATCTTGTTCTGAAAATATTGGACTTTCTGCCTACTAGCTGTGAAGTGCTCTTTTTTTTTTTTTCCAAATACAAAAGAAAACAACAAAGAATCCAAGTGATGTCACTAAGTCTGTTGGCTCAAGTCTTGCTTCAGGAGAGTAGCACTCTAGTCTCTCTCCTCTTACACATGGTAACCTCCTGTGATGTAGACTGCTGGTGGTCTGCAGTTCCCCAGGGTGTGAGCACCTACAGAAGTTGTTCCTGGAGTTAGACCAGTTTTGACTGTCTGTTTTACTGGCAGACCCACATTCAGCTTCCCCAGTTTCCTTGTTCCTCTGAGTTCTCCAAGATTCTTCCTGTAAGAGAAACCACGGAGTGGGTGGTGGGCAAAGCCACGTTTAGTGTTGGTCTGAAATACCATGGCTGTACTGGGGCAAGCTGCCAGTGCAGCTTTCTGAGCAGGAGCAGGTCCTGGGCCAGCACAGCCTGGCACGGGTTGGTCCTGTGGGGCGTGAGGTGAGACTCGCCGGGACCCGGCGGCTGGTAGGTTGCCTTGTGTCGGCTGGCTAGGGCTCACGGCGAAGCTTCGGGCTGGGGAACAGCTTGCTAGTACCTGGAAGACCTAAAATGAATTCCTGGCTGGTGCTGGGTGTGTCACACCCAACTCCAGAGAGGGGAAGGGTTGTCGCCGAGCTGTTCATCGCCCCCTGCTTGCTCGAGCCATCGACGTGCGCGCTGGCCGCGGTGTGGAGGGCGCGGTGTCACCGCGGGGCTCCCGGCCGGGGGAGCTGAGGCAGGATGGTGTTGGCCCTGCCTCCCCAGGATGGGTGTTGGCTCTGCCTCCCCAGGGCGGGTGTTGGCCCTGCCTCCCCAGGGTGGTTGTTGGCCCTGCCTCCCCAGGACGGTGTTGGCTCGGCCTCACCCGGATGGTGGTGGCGCAGCGT
>NW_008609518.1:19451-21429 GCF_000691845.1 Merops nubicus
TCGGCGCTGTGCAGAGCTGCTCAACTCTCTTCCCTCCCTCTCTTTTCAGGTGGCCATCATTGCAGGAAATTTTGAATTGGCTGAAATCATCAAAACCCACAAAGAGTCCGATGTTGGTGAGTTTGATCTTTCCTCTTCCCCCTTTCCTCCCCTTGCTGCAGAGTCCCGGGCTGTGTTAGTGTGGGTCCGTCCGTGGGTGGTTCCTGGCGCTGCCTGGAGCGGTCGGTGGAAGCAGCAGCTCGCTGTGGGTCGTGGGAGTGGCAGGAAGGGCTCTGCTGTCCTCCCGGGGCCATTGCTGTCCAGGCTGCTTGTCAGTCCAGTGTTTGCTCGTGAGGCTGCCAAACTAAAGAATTAGCCAAACCGTTAGTCTGGAGTAACTCTGACGAGCTCTTCTCTAAACCCCGTTACCTTTTTGCCTCTGTGTGTCTGAGGCCATCTCGTCCTGGGGATCCCCTCCTGCCGTGGCTGGGCACTGGGCTGCTGCACGGAGACAGCCTCTGTCCTGGCAGGGGTAATGGCTATCCAGCTGCCCCACGGTGAAGCTCCTACACGTGAAAGGAGTGAAGTGGCAGCTGTTCTGGTTGTACCTCCTTCCTTATAGAGGAATAGTTTTGGATTTTTCTGGTCAACCTTTTTCCTCGTGGTGTGTCTTCTGGCCTTCTGTGGTGTAGGTGTGTCCCCGGCTGATATTGGAGGGCGAGCGTTCCGGAGGAACAGGCCCGTTCCCCACGAGATATTATCATGTGATAAATTAGAAGCTGGGCAAAACTGAGTTTTAGGTCACGTATAAAATCAACGCTGGAGTTTTCTTGAGGTTTATTGGTCCAGAGCTCTCTAGAACAATGGAGGAATCGGTGCAAAGGGTTAATTCTCAGCGTCAGTGCTTCCACAAAAGGTCCAGAGGCATCAGATCGCCAGCTGAAAAAAGACTGGCTGAAACAGCCAGCAGGTATTTGGCTTAGTTCTTGGAAGTGGCTGTAGATGTAGAAACCTAGGCCCCAAGATGTCCTTTATCACTTCTTTTCTCAGGTAGCTATTGCTGATAGTGATAAAAGGCTGCTGAGGGTCTGTGGGAAGATGTAAGAGTCCGGAAGGATACAGGGAAAAGCCTGAAAATTCTTTGTCAGTGAAGAGTGCTCAGGAAGCCACCCTATAATGCAAGAGGAAAGGGGCTGTCTGCTGTGAGAGGGGTTTTGGACAAGATGACTGCCAAAGGTCCCTGCCAGTCTAATTTCATCTGTGACTGACTGCCTCAATTATTTTTATTGAAAAAGCGTAAGGAAGAAGGGCATGAAAAGATGTCAGGTGAGATGGATTGGTTGTGGTTTAGGTACGGTGGTTTATATAAAATAGGTCAGGTAACAGTTGCAAACTAATCACACGCAAAGCAGCAGGTCCAGATGGTGTCCACCTGGGGTCAGGGAGCTGGCAGTGAGCTTCCCAAGCAAGGAGAAATTGTTTTCTGAAGTTCATGAAGAAGAGCGAGCAGCCTGGTGTGGATGGGGCAGGGGCAGGGCTCTTTTTGGCCTTTCGTTTGGTAGGTCCATCACAGCAGCAGAAGAAACACTGAGACAGAATCTGGTGGGAGGTCAGCCTCAGGCAGCGCTGCCAGGGACAGCTCCTGGAGGAAGCTTCTCGAGTTCCCAGGAGTGGGTGCACTTGTCTGGCTGTGGGGCGATAATGAGTGGCCCCCACCACGGGAAGTATTCAGGGAGGACCTGCTGCCGTGCGGCGGCTGCGGGAGCACGGCTGGGTCCCCGTGGCTTTGGGGCAGCCCTGGGCACACGGCTGTGCTGCCAGGCTCCTGCAGCTGCCCGGGGTTCCCCTCTGGCTCCAGAGCACCCCTCTGGGGCGGAGCTGGGCACCCCTGCTCGCTGCGCTGGGTCTCACAGGGCACAGCAGGTCCGGGGGGTGCCAGCAGAATTCCTTTCAGGTGGAAGCAACCCAGAAACCGTGCAGAGGAACACCCGACGTGCTC
>NW_008609519.1:0-377 GCF_000691845.1 Merops nubicus
GGTCACGTGCTATCCCCACATGCTAGGTCACACCCCCCACCCCTGGCCATATCCTCTTCAGATGCAAGTGACCCTGTGGTGCCAGGGCGGGGGGGGAGGGAAGGGGAGGACAGTGTCCCGGCTCTGCCTCCCGATGGTCTTGGCTGGGTCCTTTTGCTGCAAGACGTGTTGCTCCGCATGGTTTTGAGCCTCGCTCCCCCTCCAAATACCCCCAACTCCCCCCAAAAATTCCGCCTTCAAAATTCACCCCCCTGGGGGAAAGACAGGATTTGAGTGATGCTGAGAGGGGCAGTTGATTTTTTTTTTTTTGGTAGGGAGGCACAAGGGGTATTTTGGGGGGGTAGGGGGGTTCTTGGGAGGGGCAAGTTCTTTTTGGA
>NW_008609519.1:662-1198 GCF_000691845.1 Merops nubicus
CAGGGCTTTTTTGGGGGGAGCACAGGGGATATTTTGTGAGGGCACAGGGGTTTTGTGGGACACAGGTTATTTAGGGCATTTAGGAGGCACAAGGTGTTTTGGGGGTGCACAGGGGGTATTTTGGTGGGATTTGGGGAACACAGGGATTTTTTGGGGGGCACAATTTTTTTGGGAGGTTTTTAGGGGGCACAAGGGGTATTTTTCAGGGGGGTTTGCGGATGCACAAGGTTTTTTCAGGGTGCACAGGATTTTTTTGGAGGGCAGAGCATTTTTTGGGGGGCAGAGGGGGTATTTTGGGGGGATTTGGGTGATACAGGGGGTATTTTGGGAGGTACAGAGTTTTTGGGGGGCACAGGGTATTTTGGGGGGAGATGGATATTTTGGCAAAGCATTTTTGGGGGGGCAGAGGGGGTATTTTGGGGGGATTTGGGGGATACAGGGGGTATTTTGGGAGGTACAGAGGTTTTTGGGGGCACAGGGGGTATTTTGAGGGGACATGGATATTTTGACAGGGCACAGGGTTTTTTTGGAGGGTA